>NW_025316783.1:600000-800226 GCF_910594005.1 Cervus elaphus | reverse complement strand
GACAACTCGGGATTCTCCTCGAGGCTTGGCAGGGCAATTGGGACGCCTCTCCAGCTGAGGCGGGAGACCAAGGGTCCCTTTCCCCGTGCCACAGGAATCCTGGGACTCTTATCATGTTTCACGAGGAATCAGGCATCGTCTCCTTTGGAGGCACTGATCTCCGGGTACCTCTGGGGTTTTCAAAGGATGTGAGGCCTCCGGTCGCGATGAGGTGGGGAACTAGGTCTTTCTCTGTGGTCTCCACAGGGGATTCAGACATCCTTTCGTCTTGGGAGATGCAAGACGAGCCTGCATTCAAGTCACTGCAGGGATATCCGGCCTTAATTCGAGTCAGGGCATCGTGGTGTCAATTCCACTTGAGGCCGCAAACTCAGGGTCCCTCTCACATACCTAAAGCTGCGAGAAGCCTCCTCTTGAGGTGCTTGTGGTAAGGTGGTATTCCTCTGGAGTCGAAGTTAGGGACTAACCCCTCATCTCGAATTGATTTTTGGTCCACGGAGCTCTTTCGTGTTGCTACAGTGACCTCAGGATCCCTCTAGCCTTGAAACAGTGTTCTTGGGGTTTCTCTGGAGTAGCATCAAGGAAATCAAGGCTCCTTTCATGTGTGATGTGCAACACGGAATTGCTCTGCACGCAGTGCAGGGGAATCGGGCCTCATCTCGCGGCGAGGGGGAAGTCTCATGGTTTTTCTCGAGTTGCGGAGGGAACCTGGGGTATATTCTCGAGTTACGACGGGGATCGCCCTTCCACCCACGTCTTTGTTCAGCGACGTCAGGGCTCCTGCCTAGTTGCAAGGGATAACTCGGGATTCTCCTCGAGGCTTGGCAGGGCAATTGGGACGCCTCTCCAGCTGAGGCGGGAGACCAAGGGTCCCTTTCCACGTGCCACAGGAATCCTGGGACTCCTATCAAGTTTCACGGGGAGTCAGGCATCGTCTCCTTTGGAGGCACTGATCTCCGCGTACCTCTGGAGTTTTCAAAGGATGTGAGGCCTCCGGTCGCGATGAGGGGGGAACTAGGTCTTTCTCTGTGGTCTCCACAGGGAATTCAGACATCCTTCCGTCTTGGGAGATGCAAGACGAGGCTGCATTCAAGTCACAGCATGGATATCCGGCCTTAATTCGAGTCAGGGCATCCAGGTGTCCATTCGACTAGAGACTGCAAACTCAGGGTCCCTCTCAGATACCTAGAGCTGAGAGAAGCCTCCTCTTGAGGTGCTTGTGGTAAGGTGGTATTCCCCTGGAGTCGAAGCCAGAAACTACCCCCTCATCTCGAGTTGATTTTTGGTCCACGGAGCTCTTTCGTGTTGCTGCAGTGACCTCAGGATCCCTCTCTCCTGGAAACAGTGTTCCTGGGGTTTCTCTGGAGTGCCATCAAGGAAATCAAGGCTCCTTTCATGTGTGATGTGCAACACGGAATTGCTCTGCACGCAGTGCAGCGGAATCAGGCCTGATCTCGCGGCGAGGTGGAAGTCTCATGGTGTTTCTCGAGTTGCGGCGGGAACCTGGGGTATATTCTCGAGTTACAACGGGGATGGCCCTTCCACACACGTGTTTGTTCAGCGACGTCAGGACTCCTGCGTAGTTGCGCGTGACAACTCGGGATTCTCCTCGAGGCTTGGCAGGGCAATTGGGACGCCTCTCCAGCTGAGTCGGGAGACCAAGGGTCCCTTTCCACGTGCCACAGGAATCCAGGGACTCCGATCAAGTTTCATGAGGAGTCAGGCATCGTCTCCTTTGGAGGCACTGATCTCCACGTACCTCTGAAGTTATCAAAGGATGTGAGGCCTGCGGTCGCGATAAGGTGGGGAACTAGGACTTTCTCTGTGGTCTCCACAGGGGATTCAGACATCCTTTCATCTTGGGGGATGCAAGACGAGCCTGCATTCAAGTCACTGCAGGGATATCCGGCCTTATTTCGTGTCAGGGCATCGCGGTGTCCATTCCACTTGAGGCCGCAAACTCAGGGTCCCTCTCACATACTTAGAGCTGAGAGAAGCCTCCTCTTGAGGTGCTTGTGGTAAGGTGGTATTCCTCTGGAGTCGAAGCCAGGGACTAACCTCTCATCTCGAGTTGATTTTTGGTCCACGGAGCTCTTTTGTGTTGCTACAGTGACCTCAGGATCCCTCTAGCCTTGAAACAGTGTTCTTGGGGTTTCTCTGGAGTGCCATGAAGGAAATCAAGGCTCCTTTCATGTGTGATGTGTAACACGGAATTACTCTGCACGCAGTGTCGGGGAAACGGGCCTCATCTCGCGGCGAGGGGGAAGTCTCATGGTTTTTCTCGAGTTGCGGCGGGAACCTGGGGTATATTCTCGAGTTACGACGGGGATGGCCCTTCCACACACGTGTTTGTTCAGCGCCGGCAGGACTCCTGCCTAGTTGCGAAGAACAACTCGGGATTCTCCTCGAGGCTTGGCAGGGCAATTGGGACGCCTCTCCAGCTGAGGCGGGAGACCAAGGGTCCCTTTCCACGTGCCACAGGAATCCTGGGACTCCTATCAAGTTTCAAGAGGAGTCAGGCATCGTCTCCTTTGGAGGCACTGATCTCCGCGTACCCCTGGAGTTTTCAAAGGATGTGAGGCCTCCGGTGGCGATGAGGTGGGGAACTAGGTCTTTCTCTGTGGTCTCCACAGGGGATTCAGACATCCTTTCATCTTGGGAGATGCAAGACGAGCCTGCATTCAAGTCACAGCAGGGATATCCGGCCTTATTTCGAATCAGGGCATCAGGGTGTCCATTCGACTAGATTCTGCAAACTCAGGGTCCCTCTCAGATACCTAGAGCTGAGAGAAGCCTCCTCTTGAGGTGCTTGTGGTAAGGTGGTATTCCCCTGGAGTCGAAGCCAGGAACTACCCCCTCATCTCGAATTGATTTTTGGTCCACGGAGCTCTTTCGTGTTGCTGCAGTGAGCTCAGGATCCCTCTAGCCTGGAAACAGTGTTCCTGGGTTTTTCTCTGGAGTGCCATCAAGGAAATCAAGGCTCCTTTCATGTGTGATGTGCAACACGGAAATGCTCTGAACGCAGTGCAGGGGAATCGAACCTCATTTTGCGGCGAGGGGGAAGTCTCATGGTTTTTATCGAGTTGCGGAGGGAACCTGGGGTATATTCTCGAGTTACAACGGGGATGGCCCTTCCACACCCGTGTTTGTTCAGGGACGTCCGGACTTCTGCCTAGTTGCGAGGGACAACTCGGGATTTTCCTCGAGGCTTGGCAGGGCAAATGGGACGCCTCTCCAGCTGAGGCGGGAGACCAAGGGTTCCTTTCCACGTGCCACAGGAATCCTGGGACTCCTATCAAGTTTCACGAGGAGTCAGGCATCGTCTCGTTTGGAGGCACTGATCTCCGCGTACCTCTGGAGTTATCAAAGGATGTGAGGCCTCCGGTCGCGATGAGGTGGGGAACTAGGTCTTTCTCTGTGGTCTCCACAGGGGATTCAGACATCCTTTCATCTTGGGAGATGCAAGACGAGCCTGCATTCAAGTCACTGCAGGGATATCCGGCCTTATTTCGAGTCAGGGCATCACGATGTCCATTCCACTTGAGGCCGCAAACTCAGGGTCCCTCTCACATACCTAAAGCTGCGAGAAGCCTCCTCTTGAGGTGCTTGTGGTAAGGTGGTATTCCTCTGGAGACGAAGTTAGGGACTAACCCCTCATCTCGAGTTGATTTTTGGTCCACGGAGCTCTTTCGTGTTGCTAGAGTGACCTCAGCATCCCTCTCGCCTTGAAACAGTGTTCTTGGGGTTTCTCTGGAGTGCCATCAAGGAAATCAAGGTTCCTTTCATGTGTGATGTGCAACACGGAATTGCTCTGCACGCAGTGCAGGGGAATCGGGCCTTATCTCGCGGCGAGGGGGAACTCTCATGGTTTTTCTCGAGTTGCGGCGGGAACCTGGGGTATATTCTCGAGTTACGACGGGGATGGCCCTTCCACACACGTGTTTGTTCAGCGACGGCAGGACTCCTGCCTAGTTGCGAGGGACAACTCGGGATTCTCCTCGAGGCTTGGCAGGGCAATTGGGACGCCTCTCCAGCTGAGGCGGGAGACCAAGGGTCCCTTTCCACGTGCCACAGGAATCCTGGGACTCGTATCAAGTTTCACAAGGAGTCAGGCATCGTCTCCTTTGGAGGCACTGATCTCCGCGTACCTCTGGAGTTTTCAAAGGTTCTGAGGCCTCCGGTCGCCAAGAAGTGGGGAACTAGGTCTTTCTCTGTGGTCTCCACAGGGGATTCAGACATCCTTTCATCTTGGGAGATGCAAGACGAGCCTGCATTCAAGTCACTGCAGGGATATCCGGCCTTATTATGCGTCAGGGCATCGCAGTGTCCATTGCACTTGAGGCCGCAAAATCAGGGTCCCTCTCACATACATAGAGCTGAGAGAAGCCTCCTCTTGAGGTGCTTGTGGTAAGGTGGTATTTCTCTGGAGTCGAAGCCAGGGACTAACCTCTCATCTCGAGTTGATTTTTGGTCCACGGAGCTCTTTCGTGTTGCTACAGTGACCTCAGGATTCCTCTAGCCTTGAAACAGTGTTCTTGGTGTTTCTCTGGAGTGCCATCAAGGAAATCAAGGCTCCTTTCATGTGTGATGTGTAACACGGAATTGCTCTGTACGCAGTGCAGGGGAATCGGGCCTCACTCGCGGCGAGGTGGAAGTCTCATGGTTTTTCTCGAGTTGCGGCGGGAACCTGGGGTATATTCTCGAGTTACGACGGGGATGGTCCTTCCACCCACGTGTTTGTTCAGCGACGTCAGGACTCCTGCCTAGTTGCGAGGGACAACTCGGGATTCTCCTCGAGGCTTGGCAGGGCAATTGGGACGCCTCTCCAGCTGAGGCGGGAGACCAAGGGTCCCTTTCCACGTGCCACTGGAATCCTGGGACTCCTATCAAGTTTCACGAGGAGTCAGGCATCGTCTCCCTTGGAGGCACTGATCTCCGCGTACCTCTGGAGTTTTCAAAGGAAGTGAGGCCTCCGGTCGCGATGAGGTGGGGAACTAGGTCTTTCTCTGTGGTCTCCACAGGGGATTCAGACATCCTTTCATCTTGCGAGATGCAAGACGAGCCTGCATTCAAGTCACTGCAGGGATATCTGGCCTTATTTCGAGTCAGGGCATCGCAGTGTCCATTCCACTTGAGGCTGCAAACTCAGGGTCCCTCTGACATACCTAGAGCTGAGAGAAGCCTCCTCTTGATTTGCTTGTGGTAAGGTGGTATTTCTCTGGAGTCGAAGCCAGGGACTAACCTCTCATCTCGAGTTGATTTTTGGTCCACGGAGCTCTTTCGTGTTGCTACAGTGACCTCAGGATCCCTCTAGCCTTGAAACAGTGTTCTTGGGGATTCTCTGGAGTGCCATCAAGGAAATCAAGGCTACTTTCATGTGTGATGTGCAATACGGAATTGCTCTGCATGCAGAGCAGGGGAATCGGGACTCATCTTGCGGCGAGGGGGAAGTCTCATGGTTTTTCTCGAGTTGCGGCGGGAACCTGGGGTATATTCTCGAGTTACGACCGGGATGGCCCTTCCACACACGTGTTTCTTCAGCGACGTCAGGACTGCTGCCTAGTTGGGAGGGACAACTCGGGATTCTCCTCGAGGCTTGGCAGGGCAATTGGGACGCCTCTCCAGCTGAGGTGGGAGACCAAGGGTCCCTTTCCACGTGCCACAGGAATCCTGGGACTCCTATCAAGTTTCACGAGGAGTCAGGCATCGTCTCCTTTGGAGGCACTGATCTCAGTGTACCTTTGGAGTTTTCAAAGTATGTAAGGCCTCCGGTCGCTATGAGGTGGGGAACTAGGTCTTTCTCTATGGTCTCCACAGGGGATTCAGACATCCTTTCGTCTTGGGAGATGCAAGACGAGCCTGCATTCAAGTCACTGCAGGGATATCCGGCCTTAATTCGAGTCAGGGCATCGCGGTGTCAATTCCACTTGAGGCCGCAAACTCAGGGTCCCTCTCACATACCTAAAGCTGCGAGAAGCCTCCTCTTGAGGTGCTTGTGGTAAGGTGGTATTCCTCTGGAGTCGAAGTTAGGGACTAACCGCTCATCTCGAATTGATTTTTGGTCCACGGAGCTCTTTCGTGTTGCTACAGTGACCTCAGGATCCCTCTAGCCTTGAAACAGTGTTCTTGGGGTTTCTCTGGAGTACCATCAAGGAAATCAAGGCTCCTTTCATGTGTGATGTGCAACACGGAATTGCTCTGCACGCAGTGCAGGGGAATCGGGCCTCATCTCGCGGCGAGGGGGAAGTCTCATGGTTTTTCTCGAGTTGCGGAGGGAACCTGGGGTATATTCTCGAGTTACGACGGGGATCGCCCTTCCACCCACGTCTTTGTTCAGCGACGTCAGGGCTCCTGCCTAGTTGCAAGGGATAACTCGGGAATCTCCTCGAGGCTTGGCAGGGCAATTGGGACGCCTCTCCAGCTGAGGCGGGAGACCAAGGGTCCCATTCCACGTGCCACAGGAATCCTGGGACTCCTATCAAGTTTCACGGGGAGTCAGGCATCGTCTCCTTTGGAGGCACTGATCTCCGCGTACCTCTGGAGTTTTCAAAGGATGTGAGGCCTCCGGTCGCGATGAGGTGGGGAACTAGGTCTTTCTCTGTGGTCTCCACAGGGGATTCAGACATCCTTCCGTCTTGGGAGATGCAAGACGAGCCTGCATTCAAGTCACAGCAGGGATATCCGGCCTTAATTCGAGTCAGGGCATCCAGGTGTCCATTCGACTAGAGACTGCAAACTCAGGGTCCCTCTCAGATACCTAGAGCTGAGAGAAGCCTCCTCTTGAGGTGCTTGTGGTAACGTGGTATTCCCCTGGAGTCGAAGCCAGGAACTACCCCCTCATCTCGAGTTGATTTTTGGTCCACGGAGCTCTTTCGTGTTGCTGCAGTGACCTCAGGATCCCTCTAGCCTGGAAACAGTGTTCCTGGGGTTATTCTGGAGTGCCATCAAGGAAATCAAGTCTCCTTTCATGTGTGATGTGCAAGACGGAATTGCTCTGCACGCAGTGCAGCGGAATCAGGCCTGATCTCGCGGCGAGGGGGAAGTCTCATGGTGTTTCTCGAGTTGCGGCGGGAACCTGGGGTATATTCTCGAGTTACAACGGGGATGGCCCTTCCACACACGTGTTTGTTCAGCGACGTCAGGACTCCTGCGTAGTTGCGCGTGACAACTCGGGATTCTCCTCGAGGCTTGGCAGGGCAATTGGGATGCCTCTCCAGCTGAGTCTGGAGACCAAGGGTCCCTTTCCACGTGCCACAGGAATCCAGGGACTCCGATCAAGTTTCATGAGGAGTCAGGCATCGTCTCCTTTGGAGGCACTGATCTCCACGTACCTCTGGAGTTATCAAAGAATGTGAGGCCTGCGGTCGAGATAAGGTTGGGAACTAGGACTTTCTCTGTGGTCTCCACAGGGGATTCAGACATCCTTTCATCTTGGGAGATGCAAGACGAGCCTGCATTCAAGTCACTGCAGGGATATCCGGCCTTATTTCGTGTCAGGGCATCGCGGTGTCCATTCCACTTGAGGCCGCAATCTCAGGGTCCCTCTCACATACCTAAAGCTGCGAGAAGCCTCCTCTTGAGGTGCTTGTGGTAAGGTGGTATTCCTCTGGAGTCGAAGTTAGGGACTAACCCCTCACTCGAATTGATTTTTGGTCCACGGAGCTCTTTCGTGTTGCTATAGTGACCTCAGGATCCCTCTAGCCTTGAAACAGTGTTCTTGGGGTTTCTCTGGAGTGCCATGAAGGAAATCAAGGCTCCTTTCATGTGTGATGTGCAACACGGAATTGCTCTGCACGCAGTGCAGGGGAATCGGGCCTCATCTCGCGGCGAGGGGGAAGTCTCATGGTTTTTCTCGAGTTGCGGCGGGAACCTGGGGTATATTCTCGAGTTACGACGGGGATCGCCCTTCCACCCACGTCTTTGTTCAGCGACGTCAGGGCTCCTGCCTAGTTGCAAGGGACAACTCGGGATTCTCCTCGAGGCTTGGCAGGGCAATTGGGACGCCTCTCCAGCTGAGGCGGGAGACCAAGGGTCCCTTTCCACGTGCCACAGGAATCCTGGGACTCCTATCAAGTTTCACGGGGAGTCAGGCATCGTCTCCTTTGGAGGCACTGATCTCCGCGTACCTCTGGAATTTTCAAAGGATGTGAGGCCTCCGGTCGCGATGAGGTGGGGAACTAGGTCTTTCTCTGTGGTCTCCACAGGGGATTCAGACATCCTTTCGTCTTGGGAGATGCAAGACGAGCCTGCATTCAAGTCACAGCAGGGATATCCGGCTTTATTTCAAGTCAGGGCATCCCGGTGTCCATTCGACTAGAGGCTGCAAACTCAGGGTCCCTCTCAGATACCTAGAGCTGAGAGAAGCCTCCTCTTGAGTTGCTTGTGGTAAGGTGGTATTCCCCTGGAGTCGAAGCCAGGAACTACCCCCTCATCTCGAGTTGATTTTTGGTCCACGGAGCTCTTTCGTGTTGCTGCAGTGACCTCAGGATCCCTCTAGCCTGGAAACAGTGTTCCTGGGGTTTCTCTGGAGTGCCATCAAGGAAATCAAGGCTCCTTTCATGTGTGATGTGCAACACGGAATTGCTCTGCACGCAGTGCAGCGGAATCAGGCCTGATCTTGTGGCGAGGGGGAAGTCTCATGGTGTTTCTCGAGTTGCGGCGGGAACCTGGGGTATATTCTCGAGTTACAACGGGGATGGCCCTTCCACACACGTGTTTGTTCAGCGACGTCAGGACTCCTGCGTAGTTGCGAGGGACAACTCGGGATTCTCCTCGAGGCTTGGCAGGGCAATTGGGATGCCTCTCCAGCTGAGGCGGGAGACCAAGGCTCCCTTTCCACGTGCCACAGGAATCCAGGGACTCCGATCAAGTTTCATGAGTAGTCAGGCATCGTCTCCTTTGGAGGCACTGATCTCCACGTACCTCTGGAGTTATCAAAGGATGTGAGGCCTGCGGTCGCGATGAGGTGGGGAACTAGGTCTTTCTCTGTGGTCTCCACAGGGGATTCAGACATCCTTTCATCTTGGGAGATGTAAGACGAGCCTGCATTCAAGTCACTGCAGGGATATCCGGCCTTATTTCGAGTCAGGGCATCGTGGTGTCCATTCCACTTGAGGCCGCAAACTCAGGGTCCCTCTCACATACCTAAAGCTGCGAGACGCCTCCTCTTGAGGTGCTTGTGGTAAGGTGGTATTCCTCTGGAGACGAAGTTAGGGACTAACCCCTCATCTCGAGTTGATTTTTGGTCCACGGAGCTCTTTCGTGTTGCTACAGTGACCTCAGGATCCCACTCGTCTTGAAACAGTGTTCTTGGGGTTTCTCTGGAGTGCCATCAAGGAAATCAAGGCTCCTTTCATGTGTGTTGTGCAACACGGAATTGCTCTGCACGCAGTGCAGGGGAATCGGGCCTCATTTTGCTTCGAGGGGGAAGTCTCATGGTTTTTCTCGAGTTGCGGCGGGAACCTGGGCTATATTCTCGAGTTACGACGGGGATGGCCCTTCCAGCCACGTGTTTGTTCAGCGACGTCAGGACTCCAGCCTAGTTGCGAGGGACAACTCGGGATTCTCCTCGAGGCTTGGCAGGGCAATTGGGACGCCTCTCCAGCTGAGGCGGGAGACCAAGAGTCCCTTTCCCCGTGCCACAGGAATCCTGGGACTCTTATCATGTTTCACGAGGAATCAGGCATCGTCTCCTTTGGAGGCACTGATCTCCGGGTACCTCTGGGGTTTTCAAAGGATGTGAGGCCTCCGGTCGCGATGAGGTGGGGAACTAGGTCTTTCTCTGTGGTCTCCACAGGGGATTCAGACATCCTTTCGTCTTGGGAGATGCAAGACGAGCCTGCATTCAAGTCACTGCAGGGATATCCGGCCTTAATTCGAGTCAGGGCATCGCGGTGTCAATTCCACTTGAGGCCGCAAACTCAGGGTCCCTCTCACATACCTAAAGCTGCGAGAAGACACCTCTTGAGGTGCTTGTGGTAAGGTGGTATTCCTCTGGAGTCGAAGTTAGGGACTAACCCCTCATCTCGAATTGATTTTTGGTCCACGGAGCTCTTTCGTGTTGCTACAGTGACCTCAGGATCCCTCTAGCCTTGAAACAGTGTTCTTGGGGTTTCTCTGGAGTAGCATCAAGGAAATCAAGGCTCCTTTCATGTGTGATGTGCAACACGGAATTGCTCTGCACGCAGTGCAGGGGAATCGGGCCTCATCTCGCGGCGAGGGGGAAGTCTCATTGTTTTTCTCGAGTTTCGGAGGGAACCTGGGGTATATTCTCGAGTTACGACGGGGATCGCCCTTCCACCCACGTCTTTGTTCAGCGACGTCAGGGCTCCTGCCTAGTTGCAAGGGATAACTCGGGATTCTCCTCGAGGCTTGGCAGGGCAATTGGGACGCCTCTCCAGCTGAGGCGGGAGACCAACGTTCCCTTTCCACGTGCCACAGGAATCCTGGGACTCCTATCAAGTTTCACGGGGAGTCAGGCATCGTCTCCTTTGGAGGCACTGATCTCCGCGTACCTCTGGAGTTTTCAAAGGATGTGAGGCCTCCGGTCGCGATGAGGTGGGGAACTAGGTCTTTCTCTGTGGTCTTCACAGGGGATTCAGACATCCTTCCGTCTTGGGAGATGCAAGACGAGCCTGCATTCAAGTCACAGCAGGGATATCCAGCCTTAATTCCAGTCAGGGCATCCAGGTGTCCATTCGACTAGAGACTGCAAACTCAGGGTCCCTCTCAGATACCTAGAGCTGAGAGAAGCCTCCTCTTGAGGTGCTTGTGGTAAGGTGGTATTCCCCTGGAGTCGAAGCCAGGAACTACCCCCTCATCTCGAGTTGATTTTTGGTCCACGGAGCTCTTTCGTGTTGCTGCAGTGACCTCAGGATCCCTCTAGCCTGGAAACAGTGTTCCTGGGGTTTCTCTGGAGTGCCATCAAGGAAATCAAGGCTCCTTTCATGTGTGATGTGCAACACGGAATTGCTCTGCACGCAGTGCAGCGGAATCAGGCCTGATCTCGCGGCGAGGGGGAAGTCTCATGGTGTTTCTCGAGTTGCGGCGGGAACCTGGGGTATATTCTCGAGTTACAACGGGGATGGCCCTTCCACACACGTGTTTGTTCAGCGACGTCAGGACTCCTGCGTAGTTGCGCGTGACAATTCGGGATTCTCCTCGAGGCTTGGCAGGGCAATTGGGATGCCTCTCCAGCTGAGTCGGGAGACCAAGGGTCCCTTTCCACGTTCCACAGGAATCCAGGGACTCCGATCAAGTTTCATGAGGAGTCAGGCATCGTCTCCTTTGGAGGCACTGATCTCCACGTACCTCTGGAGTTATCAAAGGATGTGAGGCCTGCGGTCGCGATAAGGTGGGGAACTAGGTCTTTCTCTGTGGTCTCCACAGGGGATTCAGACATCCTTTCATCTTGGGAGATGCAAGACGAGCCTGCATTCAAGTCACTGCAGGGACATCCGGCCTTATTTCGTGTCAGGGCATCGCGGTGTCCATTCCACTTGATGCCGCAAACTCAGGGTCCCTCTCACATACCTAAAGCTGCGAGAAGCCTCCTCTTGAGGTGCTTGTGGTAAGGTGGTATTCCTCTGGAGTCGAAGTTAGGGACTAACCCCTCACTCGAATTAATTTTTGGTCCACGGAGCTCTTTCGTGTTGCTATAGTGACCTCAGGATCCCTCTAGCCTTGAAACAGTGTTCTTGGGGTTTCTCTGGAGTGCCATGAAGGAAATCAAGGCTCCTTTCATGTGTGATGTGCAACACGGAATTGCTCTGCACGCAGTGCAGCGGAATCAGGCCTCATCTCGCGGCGAGGGGGAAGTCTCATGGTGTTTCTCGAGTTGCGGCGGGAACCTGGGGTATATTCTCGAGTTACAACGGGGATGGCCCTTCCCCACACGTGTTTGTTCAGCGACGTCAGGACTCCTGCCTAGTTGCGAGGGACAACTCGGGATTCTCCTCGAGGCTTGGCAGGGCAAATGGGACGCCTCTCCAGCTGAGGCGGGAGACCAAGGGTTCCTTTCCACGTGCCACAGGAATCCTGGGACTCCTATCAAGTTTCACGAGGAGTCAGGCATCGTCTCCTTTGGAGGCACTGATCTCCGCGTACCTCTGGAGTTATCAAAGGATGTGAGGCCTCCGGTCGCGATGAGGTGGGGAACTAGGTCTTTCTCTGTGGTCTCCACAGGGGATTCAGACATCCTTTCATCTTGGGAGATGCAAGACGAGCCTGCATTCAAGTCACTGCAGGGATATCCGGCCTTATTTCGAGTCAGGGCATCACGATGTCCATTTCACTTGAGGCCGCAAACTCAGGGTCCCTCTCACATACCTAAAGCTGCGAGAAGCCTCCTCTTGAGGTGCTTGTGGTAAGGTGGTATTCCTCTGGAGACGAAGTTAGGGACTAACCCCTCATCTCGAGTTGATTTTTGGTCCACGGAGCTCTTTCGTGTTGCTAGAGTGACCTCAGCATCCCTCTCGCCTTGAAACAGTGTTCTTGGGGTTTCTCTGGAGTGCCATCAAGGAAATCAAGGTTCCTTTCATGTGTGATGTGCAACACGGAGTTGCTCTGCACGCAGTGCAGGGGAATCGGGCCTCATCTCGCGGCGAGGGGGAACTCTCATGGTTTTTCTCGAGTTGCGGCGGGAACCTGGGGTATATTCTCGAGTTACGACGGGGATGGCCCTTCCACACACGTGTTTGTTCAGCGACGGCAGGACTCCTGCCTAGTTGCGAGGGACAACTCGGGATTCTCCTCGAGGCTTGGCAGGGCAATTGGGACGCCTCTCCAGCTGAGGCGGGAGACCAAGGGTCCCTTTCCACGTGCCACAGGAATCCTGGGACTCGTATCAAGTTTCACAAGGAGTCAGGCATCGTCTCCTTTGGAGGCACTGATCTCCGCGTACCTCTGGAGTTTTCAAAGGTTCTGAGGCCTCCGGTCGCCAAGAAGTGGGGAACTAGGTCTTTCTCTGTGGTCTCCACAGGGGATTCAGACATCCTTTCATCTTGGGAGATGCAAGACGAGCCTGCATTCAAGTCACTGCAGGGATATCCGGCCTTATTATGCGTCAGGGCATCGCAGTGTCCATTGCACTTGAGGCCGCAAAATCAGGGTCCCTCTCACATACATAGAGCTGAGAGAAGCCTCCTCTTGAGGTGCTTGTGGTAAGGTGGTATTTCTCTGGAGTCGAAGCCAGGGACTAACCTCTCATCTCGAGTTGATTTTTGGTCCACGGAGCTCTTTCGTGTTGCTACAGTGACCTCAGGATCCCTCTAGCCTTGAAACAGTGTTCTTGGTGTTTCTCTGGAGTGCCATCAAGGAAATCAAGGCTCCTTTCATGTGTGATGTGTAACGGGATTGCTCTGCACGCAGTGCAGGGGAATCGGGCCTCACTCGCGGCGAGGTGGAAGTCTCATGGTTTTTCTCGAGTTGCGGCGGGAACCTGGGGTATATTCTCGAGTTACGACGGGGATGGTCCTTCCACCCACGTGTTTGTTCAGCGACGTCAGGACTCCTGCCTAGTTGGGAGGGACAACTCGGGATTCTCCTCGAGGCTTGGCAGGGCAATTGGGACGCCTCTCCAGCTGAGGCGGGGGACCAAGGGTCCCTTTCCACGTGCCACAGGAATCCTGGGACTCCTATCAAGTTTCACGAGGAGTCAGGCATCGTCTCCTTTGGAGGCACTGATCTCAGTGTACCTCTGGAGTTTTCAAAGTATGTAAGGCCTCCGGTCGCTATGAGGTGGGGAACTAGGTCTTTCTCTATGTCTCCACAGGGGATTCAGACATCCTTTCGTCTTGGGAGATGCAAGACGAGCCTGCATTCAAGTCACTGCAGGGATATCCGGCCTTATTTCGAGTCAGGGCATCGCGGTGTCCATTCCACTTGAGGCCGCAAACTCAGCGTCCCTCTCACATACCTAGAGCTGAGAGAAGCCTCCTCTTGAGGTGCTTGTGGTAAGGTGGTATTCCTCTGGAGTCGAAGCCAGGGACTAACTTCTCATCTCGAGTTGATTTTTGGTCCACGGAGCTCTTTCGTGTTGCTACAGTGACCTCAGGATCCCTCTAGCCTTGAAAGAGTGTTCTTGGGGTTTCTCTGGAGTGCCATCAAGGTAATCAAGGCTCCTTTCATGTGTGATGTGCAGCACGAAATTGCTCTGCACGCACTGCAGGGGAATCTGGCCTCATCTTGCGGCGAGGGGGACGTCTCATGGTTTTTCTCGAGTTGCGGCGGGAACCTGGGGTATATTCTCGAGTTACGACGGGGATGGCCCTTCCACCCACGTGTTTGTTCAGCGACGTCAGGACACCTGCCTAGTTGCGAGGGACAACTCGGGATTCTCCTCGAGGCTTGGCAGGTCAATTGGGACGCCTCTCCAGCTGAGGCGGGAGACCAAGGGTCCCTTTCCACGTGCCACAGGAATCCTGGGACTCCTATCAAGTTTCACGAGGAGTCAGGCATCGTCTCCTTTGGAGGCAGTGATCTCCGCGTACCTCTGGAGTTTTCAAAGGATTTGAGGCCTCCGGTCGCGATGAGGTGGGGAACTAGGTCTTTCTCTGTGGTCTTCACAGGGGATTTAGACATCCTTTCATCTTGGGAGATGCAAGACGAGCCTGCGTTCAAGTCACTGCAGGGATATCCGGCCTTATTTCGAGTCAGGGCATCGCGGTCTCCATTCCACTTAAGGCCGCAAACTCAGTGTTCCTCTCACATACATAGAGCTGAGAGAAGCCTCCTCTTGAGGTGCTTGTGGTAAGGTGGTATTCCTCTGGAGTCGAAGCCAGGGACTAACCTCTCATCTCGAGTTGATTTTTGGTCCACGGAGCTCTTTCGTGTGGCTACACTGACCTCAGGATCTCTCTAGCCTTGAAACAGTGTTCTTGGGGTTTCTCTGGAGTGCCATCAAGGAAATCAAGGCTCCTTTCATGTGTGATGTGCAACACGGAATTGCTCTGCACGCAGTGCAGGGGAATCGGGCCTCATCTCGCGGCGAGGGGGAAGTCTCATGGTTTTTCTCGAGTTGCGGCGGGAACCTGGGGTATATTCTCGAGTTAAGACAGGGATGGCCATTCCACACACGTGTTTGTTCAGCGACGGCAGTACTCCTGCCTAGTTGCGAGGGACAACTCGGGATTCTCCTCGAGGCTTGGCAGGGCAATTGGGACTCCTCTCCTGCTGAGGCGGGTGACCAAGGGTCCCTTTCCAAGTGCCACAGGAATCCTGGGACTCCTATCAAGTTTCACGAGGAGTCAGGCATCGTCTCCTTTGGAGGCACTGATCTCCGCGTACCTCTGGAGTTTTCAAAGGATTTGAGGCCTCCGGTCGCGATGAGGTGGGGAACTAGGTCTTTCTCTGTGGTCTCCACAGGGGATTCAGACATCCTTTCATCTTGGGAGATGCAAGACGAGCCTGCATTCAAGTCACTGCAGGGATATCCAGCCTTATTTCGAGTCAGGGCATCGCGGTGTCCATTCCACTTGAGGCCGCAAACTCAGCGTCCCTCTCACATACCTAGAGCTGAGAGAAGCCTCCTCTTGAGGTGCTTGTGGTAAGGTGGTATTCCTCTGGAGTCGAAGCCAGGGACTAACCTCTCATCTCGAGTTGATTTTTGGTCCACGGAGCTCTTTCGTGTTGCTACAGTGACCTCAGGATCCCTCTAGCCTTGAAACAGTGTTCTTAGGGTTTCTCTGGAGTGCCATCAAGGAAATCAAGGCTCCTTTCATGTGTGATGTGCAACACGGAATTGCTCTGCACGCAGTGCAGGGGAATCGGGCCTCCTCTCGCGGCGAGGGGGAAGTCTCATGGTTTTTCTCGAGTTGCGGCGGGAACCTGCGGTATATTCTCGAGTTACGACGGGGATGGCCCTTCCACACACGTGTTTGTTCAGCGACGGCAGGACTCCTGCCTAGTTGCCAGGGACAACTCGGGATTCTCCTCGAGGCTTGGCAGGGCAATTGGGAAGCCTCTCCAGCTTAGGCGGGAGACCAAGGGTCCCTTTCCACGTGCCACAGGAATCCTGGGACTCGTATCAAGTTTCACGAGGTGTCAGGCATCGTCTCCTTTGGAGGCACTGATCTCCGCGTACCTCTGGAGTTTTCAAAGGTTGTGAGGCCTCCGGTCGCGATGAGGTGGGGAACTAGGTCTTTCTCTGTGGTCTCCACAGGGGATTCAGACATCCTTTCATCTTGCGAGATGCAAGACGAGCCTGCATTTAAGTCACTGCAGGGATATCAGGCGTTATTTCGAGTCAGGGCATCGCGGTGTCCATTCCACTTGAGGCCGCAAACTCAGGGTCCCTCTCACATACCTAGAGCTGAGAGAAGCCTCCTCTTGAGGTGCTTGTGGTAAGGTGGTATTCCTCTGGAGTCGAAGCCAAGGACTAACCTCTCATCTCGAGTTGATTTTTGGTCCACGGAGCTCTTTCGTGTTGCTACAGTGACCTCAGGATCCCTCTAGCCTTGAAACAGTGTTCTTGGGGTTTCTCTGGAGTGCCATCAAGGAAATCAAGGCTCCTTTCATGTTTGATGTGCAATACGGATTTGCTTTGAATGCAGTGCAGGGGAATCGGGCCTCATCTTGCGGCGAGGGGGAAGTCTCATGGTTTTTCTCGAGTTGCGGCGGGAACCTGGGGTATATTCTCGAGTTACGACGGGGATGGCCCTTCCACACACGTGTTTCTTCAGCGACGTCAGGACTGCTGCCTAGTTGGGAGGGACAACTCGGGATTCTCCTCGAGGCTTGGCAGGGCAATTGGGACACCTCTCCAGCTGAGGCGGGAGACCAAGGGTCCCTTTCCACGTGCCACAGGAATCCTGGGACTCCTATCAAGTTTCACGAGGAGTCAGACATCGTCTCCTTTGAAGGCACTGATCTCAGTGTACCTCTGGAGTTTTCAAAGTATGTGAGGCCTCCGGTCGCGATGAGGTGGGGAACTAGGTCTTTCTCTATGGTCTCCACAGGGGATTCAGACATCCTTTCGTCTTGGGAGATGCAAGACGAGCCTGCATTTAAGTCACTGCAGGGATATCCGGCCTTATTTCGAGTCAGGGCATCGCGGTGTCCATTCCACTTGAGGCCGCAAACTCAGCGTCCCTCTCACATACCTAGAGCTGAGAGAAGCCTCCTCTTGAGGTGCTTGTGGTAAGGTGGTATTTCTCTGGAGTCGAAGCCAGGGACTAACCTCTCATCTCGAGTTGATTTTTGGTCCACGGAGCTCTTTCGTGTTGCTACAGTGACCTCAGGATCCCTCTAGCCTTGAAACAGTGTTCTTGGGGTTTCTCTGGAGTGCCATCAAGGAAATCAAGGCTCTTGTCATGTGTGATGTGCAACACGGAATTGCTCTGCACGCAGTGCAGGGGAATCGGGCCTCATCTCGCGGCGAGGGGGAAGTCTCATGGTTTTTCTCGAGTTGCGGCGGGAACCTGGGGTATATTCTCGAGTTACGACGGGGATGGCCCTTCCACACACGTGTTTGTTCAGCGACGGCAGGACTCCTGCCTAGTTGCGAGGGACAACTCGGGATTCTCCTCGAGGCTTGGCAGGGCAATTGGGACGCCTCTCCAGCTGAGGCGGGAGACCAAGAGTCCCTTTCCACGTGCCACAGGAATCCTGGGACTCGTATCAAGTTTCACGAGGAGTCAGGCATCGTCTCCTTTGGAGGCACTGATCTCCGCGTACCTCTGGAGTTTTCAAAGGTTGTGAGGCCTCCGGTCGCCATGAAGTGGGGAACTAGGTCTTTCTCTGTGGTCTCCACAGGGGATTCAGACATCCTTTCATCTTGGGAGATGCAAGACGAGCCTGCATTCAAGTCACTGCAGGGATATCAGGCGTTATTTCGAGTCAGAACATCGCAGTGTCCATTCCACTTGAGGCCGCAAACTCAGCGTTCCTCTCACATACCTAGAGCTGAGAGAAGCCTCCTCTTGAGGTGCTTGTGGTAAGGTGGAATTCCTCTGGAGTCGAAGCCAGGGACTGACCTCTCATCTCGAGTTGATTTTTGGTCCACGGAGCTCTTTCGTGTTGCTACAGTGACCTCAGGATCCCTCTAGCCTTGAAACAGTGTTCTTGGGGTTTCTCTGGAGTGCCATCAAGGAAATCAAGGCTCCTTTCATGTTTGATGTGCAATACGGATTTGCTTTGAATGCAGTGCAGGGGAATCGGGCCTCATCTTGCGGCGAGGGGGAAGTCTCATGGTTTTTCTCGAGTTGCGGCGGGAACATGGGGTATATTCTCGAGTTACGACGGGGATGGACCTTCCACACACGTGTTTCTTCAGCAACGTCAGGACTGCTGCCTAGTTGAGAGGGACACCTCGGGATTCTCCTCGAGGCTTGGCAGGGCAATTGGGACACCTCTCCAGCTGAGGCGGGAGACCAAGGGTCCCTTTCCACGTGCCACAGGAATCCTGGGACTCCTATCAAGTTTCACGAGGAGTCAGGCATTGTCTCCTTTGGAGGCACTGATCTCAGTGTACCTCTGGAGTTTTCAAAGGATGTGAGGCCTCCAGTCACCATGAGGTGGGGAACTAGTTCTTTCTCTGTGGTCTCCACAGGGGATTCAGACATCCTTTCGTCTTCGGAGATGCAAGACGAGCCTGCATTCAAGTCACGGCAGGAATATCCGGCCTTATTTCGAATCAGGGAATCGCGGTGTCCATTCCATTTGTGGCCGCAAACTCTGAGTCCCTCTCACATACCTAGAGCTGAGAGAAGCCTCCTCTTGATGTGCTTGTGGTAAGGTGGTATTCCTCTGGAGTCGAAGCCAGGGACTAACCTCTCATCTCGAGTTGATTTTTGGTCCACGGAGCTCTTTCGTGTTGCTACAGTGACCTCAGGATCCCTCTAGCCTTGAAAGAGTGTTCTTGGGGTTTCTCTGGAGTGCCATCAAGGAAATCAAGGTTCTTTTCATGTGTGATGTGCAACACGGAATTGCTCTGCACTCAGTGCAGGGGAATCGGGCCTCATCTCGCGGCGAGGGGGAAGTCTCATGGTTTTTCTGGAGTTGCGGCGGAAACCTGGGGTATATTCTCGAGTTACGACGGGGATGGCCGTTTCACCCACGTGTTTGTTCAGCGACGACAGGACTCCTGCCTAGTTGGGAGGGACAACTCGGGATTCTCCTCGAGGCTTGGCAGGGCAATTGGGACGCCTCTCCAGCTGAGGCGGGAGACCAAGTGTCCCTTTCCACGTGCCACAGGAATCCTGGGACTCGTATCAAGTTTCACGAGTAGTCAGGCATCGTCTCCTTTGGAGGCACTGATCTCCGCCTACCTGTGGAGTTTTCAAAGGTTGTGAGGCCTCCGGTCGCCATGAAGAGGGGAACTAGGTCTTTCTCTGTGGTCTCCACAGGGGATTCAGACATCCTTTCGTCTTGGGAGATGCAAGACGAGCCTGCATTCAAGTCACTGCAGGGATATCCGGCCTTATTTCGCGTCAGGGCATCGCAGTGTCCATTCTACTTGAGGCCGCAAAATCAGGGTCCTTCTCACATACTTGGAGCTGAGAGAAGCCTCCTCTTGAGGTGCTTGTGGTAAGGTGGTATTGCTCTGGAGTCGAAGCCAGGGACTAACCCCTCATCTCGAGTTGATTTGTGGTCCATGGAGCTCTTCCGTGTTGCTACAGTGACCTCAGGATCCCTCTCGCATTGAAACAGTGTTCCTGGGGTTTCTCTGGAGTGCCATCAAGGAAATCAAGGCTCCTTTCATGTGTGATGTGCAACACGGAATTGCTCTGCAGGCAGTGCAGGGGAATCGGGCCTCATCTCGCGGCGAGGGGGAAGTCTCATGGTTTTTCTCGAGCTGCGGCGGGAACCTGGGGTATATTCTCGAGTTACGATGGGGATGGCCCTTCCACACAGGTATTTGTTCAGCGACGTCAGGACTTCGGCCTAGTTGCGAGGGACAACTCGGGATTCTCCTCGAGGCTTGGCAGGGCAATTGGGATGCCTCTCCAGCTGAGGCGGGAGACCAAGGGTCCCTTTCCCCGTGCCACAGGAATCCTGGGACTCCTATCAAGTTTCACGAGGAGTCAGGCATCGTCTCCTTTGGAGGCACTGTTCTCCGCGTACCTCTGGAGTTTTCAAAGGATGTGCGGCCTCCGGTCGTGATGAGGTGGGGAACTAGGTCTTTCTCTGTGGTCTCCACAGGGGTTCAGACATCCTTTCGTCTTGGGAGATGCAAGACGAGCCTGCATTCAAGTCACAGCAGGGATATCCGGCCTTATTTCGAGTCAGGGAATCACGGTGTCCATTCCACTTGAGGGCGCAAGCTCAGGGTCCCTCTCAGATACCTAGAGCTGAGAGAAGCCTCCTCTTGAGGTGCTTGTGGTAAGGTGGTATTCCCCTGGAGTCGAAGCCAGGAACTAACCTCTCATCTCGAGTTGATTTTTGGTCCACGGAGCTCTTTCATGTTGCTTCAGTGACCTCAGGATCCCTCTGGCCTGGAAACAGTGTTCCTGGGGTTTCTCTGGATTGCTATCAAGGAAATCAAGGCTCCTTTCATGTGTGATGTGCAACACGGAATTGCTCTGCACGCAGTGCAGGGGAATCGGGCCTCAGCTCGCGGCGAGTGGGAAGCCTCATGGTTTTTCTCAAGTTGCGGCGGGAACCTGGGATATATTCTCGAATTACGACGGGGATGGCCCTTCCACACACGTGTTTGTTCAGCGACGTCAGGACTTCTGCCTAGTTGCGAGGGACAACTCGGGATTCTCCTCGAGGCTTGGCACGGCAATTGGGATGCCTCTCCAGCTGAGGCGGGAGACCAAGGGTCCCTTTCCACGTGCCACAGGAATCCTGGGACTCCTATCAAGTTTCAGCAGGAGTCAGGCATCGTCTCCTATGGTGGCACGGATCTCTGCGTACCTCTGGAGTTAGCAAAGGATGTGAGGCCTCCGGTCGCGATGAGGTGGGGAACTAGGTCTTTCTCTGTGGTCTCCACAGGGCATTCAGACATCCTTTCGTCTTGGGAAATGCAAGACGAGCCTGCATTCAAGTTACTGCAGGAATATCCGGCCTTATTTCGAGTCAGGGCATCGCGGTGTCCATTCCAATTGTGGTCGCAAACTCAGGGTCCCTCTCACATATCTAGAGCTGAGAGAAGCCTCCTCTTGAGGTGCTTGTGGTAAGGTGGTATTCCTCTGGAGACGAAGTTAGGGACTAACCCCTCATCTCGAGTTGATTTTTGGTCCACGGAGCTGTTTCGTGTTCCTACAGTGACATCAGGATTCCTCTAGCCTTGAAACAGTGTTCTTGGGGTTTCTCTGGAGTGCCATCAAGGATATCAAGGCTCCTTTCATGTGTGATGTGCAACACGGAATTGCTCTGCACCCAGTGCAGGGGAATCGGGCCTCATTTTGCTTCGAGGGGGAAGTCTCATGGTTTTTCTCGAGTTGAGGCGGGAACCTGGGCTATATTCTCGAGTTACGACGGGGATGGCCCTTCCACCCACGTGTTTGTTCATCGACATCAGGACTCCTGCCTAGCTGCGAGGGAAAACTCGGGATTCTCCTCGAGGCTTGGCAGGGCAATTGGGACGGCTCTCCACCTGAGGCGGGAGACCAAGGGTCCCTTTCCCCGTGCCACAGGAATCCTGGGACTCCTATCAAATTTCACGAGGAATCAGGCATCGTCTCCTTTGGAGGCACTGATCCCCGGGTACCTCTGGAGTTTTCAAAGGATGTGAGGCCTCCGGTCGCGATGAGGTGGGGAACTAGGTCTTTTGTCTGTGGTCTCCACAGGGGATTCAGACATCCTTTCGTCTTGGGAGATGCAAGACGAGCCTGCATTCAAGTCACTGCAGGGATATCCGGCCTTATTTCGAGTCAGGGCATCGCGGTGTCCATTCCACTTGAGGCCGCTAATTCAGGATCCCTCTCACATACATAGAGCTGAGAGAAGCCTCCTCTTGAGGTACTTGTGGTAAGGTGGTTTGCTTCTGGAGTCGAAGCCAGGGACTAAGCTCTCATCTCGAGTTGATTTTTGGCCCACGGAGCTCTTTTGTGTTCCTACAGTGACATCAGGATCCCTCTAGCCTTGAAACAGTGTTCTTGGGGTTTCTCTGGAGTGCCATCAAGGAAATCAAGGCTCCTTTCATGTGTGATGTGCAACACGGAATTGCTCTGCACGCAGTGCAGCGGAATCGGGCCTGATCTCGCGGCGAGGGGGAAGTCTCATGGTTTTTCTCGGGTTGCGGCGGGAACCTGGGGTATATTCTCGAGTTACGACGGGGATGGCCCTTCCACACACGTGTTTGTTCAGGGACGTCAGAACTTCTGCTAGTTGCGAGGGACAACTCGGGATTCTCCTCGAGGCTTGGCAGGGCATTTGGGATGCCTCTCCAGCTGAGTCGGGAGACCAAGTGTCCCTTTCCACGTGCCACAGGAATCCTGGGACTCCTATCAAGTTTCACGAGGAGTCAGGCATCGTCTCCTTTGGAGGCGCGGATCTCTGCGTACCTCTGGAGTTAGCAAAGGATGTGAGGCCTCCGGTCGCGATGAGGTGGGGAACTAGGTCTTTCTCTGTGGTCTCCACAGGCGATTCAGACATCCTTTCATCTTGGGAGATGCAAGACGAGCCTGCATTCAAGTCACTGCAGGGATATCCGGCCTTATTTCGAGTCAGGGCATCGCGGTGTCCATTCCACTTGAGGCCGCAAAATCAGGGTCCCTCTCACATACCTAGAGCTGAGAGAAGCCTCCTCTTGAGGTGCTTGTGGTAAGGTGGTTTTCCTCTGGAGACGAAGTTAGGGAATAACCCCTCATATCGAGTTGATTTTTGGTCCACGGAGCTCTTTCGTGTTGCTACAGTGACCTCAGGATCCCTCTCGCCTTGAAACAGTGTTCTTGGGGTTTCTCTGGAGTGCCATCAAGGATATCAAGGCTCCTTTCATGTGTGATGTGCAACACGGAATTGCTCTGCACCCAGTGCAGGGGAATCGGGCCTCATTTTGCTTCGAGGGGGAAGTCTCATGGTTTTTCTCGAGTTGCGGCGGGAACCTGGGGTATATTCTCGAGTTACGACGGGGATGGCCCTTTCACACACGTGTTTGTTCAGCAACGTCAGGACTCCTTCCTAGTTGCCAGGGAAAACTCGGGATTCTCCTCGAGGCTTGGCAGGGCAATTGGGACGCCTCTCCGGCTTAGGCGGGAGACCAAGGTTCCCTTTCCACGTGCCACAGGAATCCTGGGATTCCTATCAATTTTCACGAGGATTCAGGCATCGTCTCCTTTGGAGGCACTGATCTATGCGTACCTCTGAAGTTTTCAAAGGATATGAGGCCTCCGTTCGCGATGAGGAGGGGAACTAGGTCTGTCTCTGTGGTCTCCAAAGGGGATTCACACATCCTTTCGTCTTGGGAGATGCAAGACTAGCCTGCATTCAAGTCACTGCAGGGATATCCGGCCTTATTTCGACTCAGGGCATAGCGTTGTCCATTCCTGTTGAGGCTGCAAATTCAGGGTCCCTCTCACATACCTAGAGCTGAGAGAAGCCTCCTCTTGAGGTGCTTGTGGTAAGGTGGTATTGCTCTGGAGTCGAAGCCAGGGACTAACCCCTCATCTCGAGTTGATTTGTGGTCCATGGAGCTCTTTCGTGTTGCTACAGTGACCTCAGGATCCCACTCGCATTGAAACAGTGTTCCTGGGGTTTCTCTGGAGTGCCATCAAGGAAATCAAGGCTCCTTTCATGTGTGATGTGCAACACGGAATTGCTCTGCACGCAGTGTAGCGGAATCGGGCCTGATCTCGCGGCGAGGGGGAAGTCTCATGGTTTTTCTCGAGTTGCGGCGGGAACCTGGGGTATATTCTCGAGTTACGACGGGGATGGCCCTTCCACACACGTGTTTGTTCAGCGACGTCAGAACTTCTGCCTAGTTGCGAGGGACAACTCGGGATTCTCCTCGAGGCTTGGCAGGGTATTTGGGATGCCTCTCCAGCTGAGGCGTGAGACCAAGTGTCCCTTTCCACGTGCCACAGGAATCCTGGGACTCCTATCAAGTTTCACGAGGAGTCAGGCATCGTCTCCTTTGGAGGTGCGGATCTCTGCGTACCTCTGGAGTTAGCAAAGGATGTGAGGCCTCCGGTCGCGATGAGGTGGGGAACTACGTCTTTCTCTGCGGTCTCCACAGGGGATTCAGACATCCTTTCATCTTGGGAGATGCAAGACGAGCCTGCATTCAAGTCACTGCAGGGATATCCGGCCTTATTTCGAGTCAGGGCATCGCGGTGTCCATTCCACTTGAGGCTGCAAATTCAGGGTCCCTCTCACATACCTAGAGCTGAGAGAAGCCTCCTCTTGAGGTGCTTGTCGTAAGGTGGTATTCCTCTGGAGTCGAAGCCAGGGACTAACCCCTCATCTCGAGTTGATTTTTGGTTCACGGAGCTCCTTCGTGTTGCTACAGTGACCTCAGGATCCCTCTCGCCTTGAAACAGTGTTCTTGGGGTTTCTCTGGAGTGCCATCAAGGAAATCAAGGCTCCTTTCATGTGTGATGTGCAACATGGAATGGCTCTGCACGCAGTGCAGGGGAATCGGGCCTGATCTCGCGGCGAGGGGGAAGTCTCATGGTTTTTCTCGAGTTGCGGCGGGAACCTGGGGTATATTCTCGAGTTACGACGGGGATGGCCCTTCCACACACGTGTTTGTTCAGCACGTCAGGACTCCTGCCTAGTTGGAAGGGACAACTCGGGATTCTCCTGGGGGCTTGGCAGGGCAATTGGGACGCCTCTCCAGCTGAGGCGGGAGACCAAGGGTCCCTTTCCACGTGCCACAGGAATCCTGGGACTCGTATCAAGTTTCATGAGGAGTCAGCCATTGTCTCCTTTGGAGGCACTGATCTCCGCGTACCTCTGGAGTTTTCAAAGGATGTGAGGCCTCCAGTTGCGATGAGGTGGGGAACTAGGTCTTTCTCTGTGGTCTCCACAGGGGATTCAGACATCCTTTCATCTTGGGAGATGCAAGATGAGCCTGCATTCAAGTCACTGCAGGGATATCCGGCCTTATTTCGAGTCAGGGCATCGCTGTGTCCATTCCACTTGAGGCCGCAAAATCAGGGTCCCTCTCACATACCTAGAGCTGAGAGAAGCCTCCTCTTGAGGTGCTTGTGGTAAGGTGGTATTCCTCTGGAGTCAAAGCCAGGGACTAACTTGTCATCTGGAGTTGATTTTTGGGCCACGGAGCTCTTTCGTGTTGCTACAGTGACCTCAGGATCCCTCTATCCTTGAAACAGTGTTCTTGGGGTTTCTCTGTAGTGCCACCAAGGAAATCAAGGCTCCTTTCATGTGTGATGTGCAACACGGAATTGCTCTGCACGCAGTGCAGGGGAATCGGGCCTCATCTCGCGGCGAGGGGGAAGTCTCATGGTTTTTCTCGATTTGCGGCGGGAACCTGGGCTATATTCTCTAGTTATGAGGGGATGGACCTTCCACACACGTGTTTCTTCAACGACGTCAGGACTCCTGCCTAGTTGCGAAGGACAACTCGGGACTCTCCTCGAGGCTTGGCAGGGCAATTGCGACGCTTCTCCAGCTGAGGCGGGAGACCAAGGGTCCCTTTCCACGTGCCACAGGAATCCTGGGACTCCTATCAAGTTTCATGAGGAGTCAGGCATCGTCTCCTTTGGAGGCACTGATCTCCGCGTACCTCTGGAGTTTTCAAAGGATGTGAGGCCTCCGGTCGCGATGAGGTGGGGAACTAGGTCTTTCTCTGTGGTCTCCGCAGGGGATTCAGACATCCTTTCATCTTGGGAGATGCAAGACGAGCCTCCATTCAAGTCACTGCAGGGATATCCGGCCTTATTTCGAGTCAGGGCATCGCGGTGTCCATTCCACTTGAGGCCGCAAACTCAGGGTCCCTCTCACATACCTAGAGCTGAGAGAAGCCTCCTCTTGAGGTGCTTGCAGTAAGGTGGTATACCTCTGGAGTCGAAGCCAGGGACTAACCTCTCATCTCGAGTTGATTTTTGGTCCACGGAGCTCTTTCATGTTGCTACAGTGAGCTCAGGATCCCTCTAGCCTTGAAACAGTGTTCTTGGGGTTTCTCTGGAGTGCCATCAAGGAAATCAAGGCTCCTTTCATGTGTGATGTGCAGCACGGAATTGCTCTGCAAGCACTGCAGGGGAATCGGGCCTCATCTCGCGGCGAGGGGGAAGTCTCATGGTTTTTCTCGAGTTGCGGCGGGAACCTGGGGTATATTCTCGAGTTACGACGGGGATGGCCCTTTGAACCACGTGTTAGTTCAGCGACGTCAGGACTCCTGCCTAGTTGCGAGGGACAACTCGGGATTCTCCTCGAGGCTTTGCAGGTCAATTGGGACGCCTCTTCAGCTGAGGCGGGAGACCAAGGGTCCCTTTCCACGTGCCACAGGAATCCTGGGACTCGTATCAAGTTTCATGAGGAGTCAGCCATCGTCTCCTTTGGAGGCACTGATCTCCGCGTACCTCTGGAGTTTTCAAAGGATGTGAGGCCTCCAGTTGCGATGAGGTGGGGAACTAGGTCTTTCTCTGCGGTCTCCACAGGGGATTCAGACATCCTTTCATCTTGGGAGATGCAAGATGAGCCTGCATTCAAGTCACTGCAGGGATATCCGGCCTTATTTCGAGTCAGGGCATCGCAGTGTCCATTCTACTTGAGGCCGCAAACTCAGGGTCCCTCTCACATACCTAGAGCTGAGAGAAGCCTCCTCTTGAGGTGCTTGTGGTAAGATGGTATTCCTCTGGAGTAGAAGCCAGGGACTAACCTCTCATCTCGAGTTGATTTTTGGTCCACGGAGCTCTTTCGTGTTGCTACAGTGACCTCAGGATCCCTCTAGGCTTGAAAGAGTGTTCTTGGGGTTTCTCTGGAGTGCCATCAAGGAAATCAAGGCTCCTTTCATGTGTGATGTGCAACACGAAATTGCTCTGCACGCAGTGCAGGGGAATCGGGCCTCATCTCGCGGCGAGGGGAAGTCTCATGGTTTTTCTCTAGTTGCGGAGGGAACCTGGGGTATATTCTCAAGTTACGACGGGGATGGCCCTTCCAACCACGTGTTTGTTCAGCGACGTCAGGACTCCTGCCTAGTTGCGAGGGACAATTTGGGATTCTCCTCGAGGCTTGGCAGGGCAATTGGGACGCCTCTCCAGCTGAGGCGGGAGACCAAGTTTCCCTTTCCACGTGCCACAGGAATCCTGGGACTCCTATCAAGTTTCACGAGGAGTCAGGCATCGTCTCCTTTGGAGGCACTGATCTGCGCGTACCTCTGGACTTTTCAAAGGATGTGAGGCCTCCGGTCGCGATGAGGGGGGAACTAGGTCTTTCTCTGTGGTCTCCACAGGGGATTCAGACATCCTTTCGTCTTGGGAGATGCAAGACGAGCCTGCATTCAAGTCACTGCAGGGATATCCGGCCTTATTTCGAGTCAGGGCATCGCGGTGTCCATTCCACTTGAGGCCGCAAACTCAGGGTCCCTCTCACATACTTAGAGCTGAGAGAAGCCTCCTCTTGAGGTGCTTGTGGTAAGGTGGTATTCCTCTGGAGTCGAAGCCAGGGACTAACCTCTCATCTCGAGTTGATTTTTGGTCCACGGAGCGCTTTCGTGTTGCTACAGTAACCTCAGGATCCCTCTAGCCTTGAAACAGTGTTCTTCGGGTTTCTCTGGAGTGCCATCAAGGAAATCAAGGCTTCTTTCATGTTTGATGTGCAACACGGAATTGCTCTGCATGCAGTGCAGGAGAATCGAGCCTCATCTCGCGGCGAGGGGGATGTCTCATGGTTTTTCTCGAGTTGCGGCGGGACCCTGGTGGATATTCTCGGGTTATGACGGGGATGGCCCTTCCAGCCACGTGTTTGTTCAGCGACGTCAGGACTCCTGCCTAGTTGCGAGGGACAACTCGGGATTCTCCTCGAGGCTTGGCAGGGCAATTGGGACGCCTCTCCAGCTGAGGCGGGAGACCAAGTGTCCCTTTCCACGTGCCACAGGAATCCTGGGACTCCTATCAAGTTTCACGAGGAGTCAGGCATCGTTTACTTTGGAGGCACTGATCTCCGTGTACCTCTGAAGTTTTCAAAGGATGTGAGGCCTCCGGTCGCGATGAAGTGGGGAACTAGGTCTTTCTCTGTGGTCTCCACAGGGGATTCAGACATCTTTTCATCTTGGGAGATGCAAGACGAGCCTGCATTCAAGTCACTGCAGGGATATCTGGCCTTATTTCGCGTCAGGGCAACGCAGTGTCCATTCCACTTGAGGCCGCAAACTCAGGGTCCCTCTCACATACGTAGAGCTGAGAGAAGCCTCCTCTTGAGGTGTTTGTGGTAAGGTGGTATTCCTCTGGAGTCGAAGCCAGGGACTAACCTCTCATCTCGAGTTGATTTTTGGTCCACGGAGCTCTTTCTTGTTGCTACAGTGACCTCAGGATCCCTCTAGCCTTGAAACAGTGTTCTTGGGGTTTCTCTGGAGTGCCATCAAGGAAATCAAGGCTCCTTTCATGTGTGATGTGCAACACGGAACTGCTCTGCATGCAGTGCAGGAGAATCGAGCCTCATCTCGCAGCACGGGGGAAGTCTCATAGTTTTTCTCGAGTTGCGGCGGGAATCTGGGGTATATTCTCGAGGTATGACGGGGATGGCCCTTCCAGTCACGTGTTTGTTCAGCGACGTCAGGACTCCTGCCTAGTTGCGAGGGACAACTCGGGATTCTCCTCGAGGCTTGGCAGGGCAATTGGGACGCCTCTCCAGGTGAGACGGGAGACCAAGGTTCCCTTTCCACGTGCCACAGGAATCCTGGGACTCCTATCAAGTTTCACGAGGAGTCAGGCATCGTCTCCTTTGGAGGCACTGATCTCCGCGTACCTTTAGAGTTTTCAAAGGATGTGAGGCCTCCAGTCACCATGAGGTGGGGAACTAGGTCTTTCTCTGTGGTCTCCACAGGGGATTCAGACATCCCTTCATCTTGGGAAATGCAAGACGAGCCTGCATTCAAGTCACTGCAGGGATATCCGGCCTTATTTCGAGTCAGGGCATCCCGGTGTCCATTCCACTTGAGGCCGCAAACTCAGGGTCCCTCTCACATACCTAGAGCTGAGAGAAGCCTCCTCTTGAGGTGCTTGCAGTAAGGTGGTAGTCCTCTGGAGTCGAAGCCAGGGACTAACCTCTCATCTCGAGTTGATTTTTCGTCCACGGAGCTCTTTCGTGTTGCTACAGTGACCTCAGGATCCCTCTAGCCTTGAAACAGTGTTATTGCGGTTTCTCTGGAGTGCCATCAAGGAAATCAAGGCTACTTTCATGTGTGATGTGCAACACGGAATTGCTCTGCACGCAGTGCAGGGGAATCGGGCCTCATCTCGCGGCGAGGGGGAAGTCTCATGGTTTTTCTCGAGTTGCGGCGGGAACCTGGGGTATATTCTCGAGTTACGACGGGAATGGCCCTTCCACTCACGTGTTTGTTCAGCAACGTCAGGACTCCTGCCTAGTTGCGAGGGACAACTCGGGATTCTCCTCGGGGCTTGGCAGGGCAATTGGGCCGCCTCTCCATCTGAGGCGGGAGACCAAGGGTCCCTTTCCACGTGCCACAGGAATCCTGGGACTCGTATCAAGTTTCATGAGGAGTCAGGCATCGTCTCCTTTGGAGGCACTGATCTCCGCGTACCTCAGGAGTTCTCAAAGGATGTGAGGCCTACGGTCGCGATGAGGTGGGGAACTAGGTCTTTCTCTGTGGTCTCCGCAGGGGATTCAGACATCCCTTCATCTTGGGAGATGCAAGACGAGCCTGCATTCAAGTCACTGCAGGGATATCCGGCCTTATTTCGAGTCAGGGCATCCCGGTGTCCATTCCACTTGAGGCCGCAAACTCAGGGTCCCTCTCACATACCTAGAGCTGAGAGAAGCCTCCTCTTGAGGTGCTTGCAGTAAGGTGGTAGTCCTCTGGAGTCGAAGCCAGGGACTAACCTCTCATCTCGAGTTGATTTTTCGTCCACGGAGCTCTTTCGTGTTGCTACAGTGACCTCAGGATCCCTCTAGCCTTGAAACAGTGTTATTGCGGTTTCTCTGGAGTGCCATCAAGGAAATCAAGGCTACTTTCATGTGTGATGTGCAACACGGAATTGCTCTGCACGCAGTGCAGGGGAATCGGGCCTCATCTCGCGGCGAGGGGGAAGTCTCATGGTTTTTCTCGAGTTGCAGCGGGAACCTGGGGTATTTTCTCGAGTTACGACGGGAATGGCCCTTCCACCCACGTGTTTGTTCAGCGACGTCAGGACTCCTGCCTAGTTGTGAGGGACAACTCGGGATTCTCCTCGGGGCTTGTCAGGGCAATTGGACCGCCTCTCCATCTGAGGCGGGAGACCAAGTATCCCTTTCCACGTGCCACAGGAATCCTGGGACTCGTATCAAGTTTCATGAGGAGTCAGGCATCGTCTCCTTTGGAGGCACTGATCTCCGCGTACCTCTGGAGTTTTCAATGGATGTGAGGCCTCCGGTCGCGATGAGGTGGGGAACTAGGTCTTTCTCTGTGGTCTCCGCAGGGGATTCAGACATCCTTTCATTTTGGGAGATGCAAGACGAGCCTGCATTCAAGTCACTGCAGGGATATCCGGCCTTATTTCGAGTCAGGGCATCGCGGTGTCCATTCCACTTGAGGCCACAAACTCAGGGTCCCTCTCACATACCTAGAGCTGAGAGAAGCCTCCTCTTGAGGTGCTTGTGGTAAGGTGGTATTCCTCCGGAGTCGAAGCCAGGGACTAACCTCTCATCTCGAGTTGATTTGTGGTCCCCGGAGCTCTTTCATGTTGCTACAGTGACCTCAGGATCCCTCTAGCGTTGAAACAGTGTTCTTGGGGATTCTCTGGAGTGCCACCAAGGAAATCAAGGCTCATTTCATGTGTGATGTGCACCACGGAATTGCTCTGCAGGCATTACAGGGGAATCGGGCCTCATCTCACGGCGAGGGGGAAGTCTCTTGGTTTTTCTCGAGTTGCCGCGGGAACCTGGGGTATATTCTCGAGTTACGACGGGGATGGCCCTTCCACACACGTGTTTCTTCAGCGATGTCAGGACTCCTGCCTAGTTGGGAGGGACAACTCGGGATTCTCCTTGAGGCTTGGCAGGGCAATTGGGACGCCTGTCCAGCTGAGGCGGAGACCAAGGGTCCCTTTCCACGTGCACAGGTATCTTGGGACTCCTATCAAGTTTCACGAGGAGTCAGGCATCGTCTCCTTTGGAGGCACTGATCTCCGCGTACCTCTGGAGTTTTCAAAGGATGTGAGGCCTCCGGTCGCGATGAGGTGGGGAACTAGGTCTTTCTCTGTGGTCTCCACAGGGGATTCAGACATCCTTTTGTCTTGGGAGATGCAAGACGAGCCTGCACTCAAGTCACTGCAGGGATATCCGGCCTTATTTCGTGTCAGGGCATCGCAGTGTCCATTCCACTTGAGGCCGCAAAATCAGGGTCCCTCTCACATACCTAGAGCTGAGAGAAGCCTCCACTTGAGGTGCTTGTGGTAAGGTGGTATTCCTCTGGAGTCGAAGCCAGGGACTAACTTCTCATTTCGAATCGATTTTTGGGCCACGGAGCTCTTTCGTGTTGCTACAGTGACCTCAGGATCCCTCTAGCCTTGAAACAGTGTTCTTGGGGTTTCTCTGGAGTGCCATCAAGGAAATCAAGGCTCCTTTCATGTGTGATGTGCAACACGGAATTGCTCTGCACGCAGTGCAGGGGAATCGGGCCTCATCTCGCGGCGAGGGGGAAGTCTCATGGTTTTTCTCGAGTTGCGGTGGGAACCTGGGGTATATTCTCGAGTTACGACGGGGATGGCCCTTCCACCCACGTGTTTGTTCAGCGACGTCAGGACTCCTGCCTAGTTGCGAGGGACAACTCGGGATTCTCCTCGAGGCTTGGCAGGGCAATTGGGACGCCTCTCCAGCTGAGGCGGGAGACCAAGGGTCCGTTTCCACGTGCCACAGGAATCCTGGAACTCCTATCAAGTTTCCCGAGGAGTCAGGCATCGTCTCCTTTGGAGGCACTGATCTCCTTGTACCTTTGGAGTTTCAAAGGATGTGAGGCCTCCGGTCACCATGAGGTGGGGAACTAGGTCTTTCTCTGTGGTCTCCACAGGGGATTCAGACATCCTTTCATCTTGGGAGATGCAAGACGAGCCTGCATTCAAGTCACTGCATGGATATCCGGCCTTATTTCGCGTCAGGGCATCGCAGTGTCCATTCCACTTGAGGCCGCAAAATCAGGGTCCCTCTCACATACCTAGAGCTGAGAGAAGCCTCCTCTTGAGGTGCTTGTGGTAAGGTGGTATTCCTATGGAGTCGAAGCCAGGGACTAACCTCTCATCTCGAGTTGATTTGTGGTCCCCGGAGCTCTTTCATGTGGCTACAGTGACCTCAGGATCCCTCTAGCCTTGAAACAGTGTTTTTGGGGTTTCTCTTGAGTGCCACCAAGGAAATCAAGGCTCCTTTCATGTGTGATGTGCAACACGGAATTGCTCTGCACGCAGTGCAGGGGAATCGGGCCTCATCTCGCGGCGAGGGGGAAGTCTCATGGTTTTTCTCGAGTTGCGCCGGGAACCTGGGGTATTTTCTCGAGTTACGACGGGGATGGCCCTTCCACACACGTGTTTGATCAGCGACGTCAGGACTCCTGACTAGTTGCGAGGGACAACTCCGGATTCTCCTCGAGGCTTGGCAGGGCAATTGGGACGCCTCTCCAGCTGAGGCGGGAGACCAAGGGTCCCTTTCCACGTGCCACAGGAATCCTGGGACTCCTATCAAGTTTCAGGAGGAGTCAGGCATCGACTCCTTTGGAGGCACTGATCTCCGCGTACCTCTGGAATTTTCAAAGGATGTGAGGCCTCCGGTCGCCATGAAGTGGGGAACGAGGTCTTTCTCTGTGGTCTCCACAGGGGATTCAGAAATCCGTTCATATGCGAGATGCAAGACGAGCCTGCATTCAAGTCACTGCAGGGATATCCGGCCTTATTTCGCGTCAGGTCATCGCAGTGTCCATTCCACTTGAGGCCGCAAACTCAGGGTCCCTCTCACATACCTAGAGCTGAGAGAAGCCTCCTCTTGAGGTGCTTGTGGTAAGGTGGTATTCCTCTGGAGTCGAAGCCAGGAACAAACCTCTCATCTCGAGTTGATTTTTGGTCCACGGAGCTCTTTCGTGTTGCAACAGTGACCTCAGGATCCCTCTAGCCTTGAAACAGTGTTCTTGGGGTTTCTCTGGAGTGCCATCAAGGAAATCAAGGCTCCTTTCATGTTTGATGTGCAACACGGAATTGCTCTGCACGCAGTGCAGGGGAATCCGGCCTCATCTCGCGGCGAGGGGGAAGTCTCATGGTTTTTCTCGAGTTGCGGCGGGAACCCTGGGTATATTCTCGAGTTATGACGGGGATGGCCCTTCCACCCACGTGTTTGTTCAGCGACGGCAGGACTCCTGCCTAGATGCGAGGGACAACTTGGGATTCTCCTCGGGGCTTGGCAGGGCAATTGGGCCGCCTCTCCATCTGAGGCGGGAGACCAAGGGTCCCTTTCCACGTGCCACAGGAATCCTGGGACTCGTATCAAGTTTCATGAGGAGTCAGGCATCGTCTCCTTTGGAGGCACTGATCTCCGCGTACCTCAGGAGTTCTCAAAGGATGTGAGGCCTCCGGTCGCGATGAGGTGGGGAACTAGGTCTTTCTCTGTGGTCTCCGCAGGGGATTCAGACATCCCTTCATCTTGGGAGATGCAAGACGAGCCTGCATTCAAGTCACTGCAGGGATATCCGGCCTTATTTCGAGTCAGGGCATCCCGGTGTCCATTCCACTTGAGGCCGCAAACTCAGGGTCCCTCTCACATACCTAGAGCTGAGAGAAGCCTCCTCTTGAGGTGCTTGCAGTAAGGTGGTAGTCCTCTGGAGTCGAAGCCAGGGACTAACCTCTCATCTCGAGTTGATTTTTCGTCCACGGAGCTCTTTCGTGTTGCTACAGTGACCTCAGGATCCCTCTAGCCTTGAAACAGTGTTATTGCGGTTTCTCTGGAGTGCCATCAAGGAAATCAAGGCTACTTTCATGTGTGATGTGCAACACGGAATTGCTCTGCACGCAGTGCAGGGGAATCGGGCCTCATCTCGCGGCGAGGGGGAAGTCTCATGGTTTTTCTCGAGTTGCAGCGGGAACCTGGGGTATTTTCTCGAGTTACGACGGGAATGGCCCTTCCACCCACGTGTTTGTTCAGCGACGTCAGGACTCCTGCCTAGTTGCGAGGGACAACTCGGGATTCTCCTCGGGGCTTGTCAGGGCAATTGGACCGCCTCTCCATCTGAGGCGGGAGACCAAGTATCCCTTTCCACGTGCCACAGGAATCCTGGGACTCGTATCAAGTTTCACGAGGAGTAAGGCATCGTCTCCTTTGGAGGCACTGTTCTCCGCGTACCTCTGGAATTTTCAAAGGATGTGAGGCCTCCGGTCGCCATGAAGTGGGGAACGAGGTCTTTCTCTGTGGTCTCCACAGGGGATTCAGACATCCTTTCGTCTTGGGAGATGCAAGAGGAGCTTGCATTCAAGTCACTGCAGGGATATCCGGACTTATTTCGAGTCAGGGCATCGCGGTGTCCATTCCACTTGAGGCCGCAAACTCAGGGTCCCTCTCACATACCTAGAGCTGAGAGAAGCCTCCTCTTGAGGTGCTTGTGGTAACGTGGTATTCCTCTGGAGTCGGAGCCAGGGACTAACCTCTCATCTCGAGTTGATTTTTGGTCCACGGAGCTCTTTCGTGTTGCTACAGTGACCTCAGGATCCCTCTAGCCTTGAAACAGTGTTCTTGGGATTTCTCTGGAGTGCCATCAAGGAAATCAAGGCTCCTTTCATGTGTGATGTGCAACACGGAATTGCTCTGCATGCAGTGCAGGGTATCGGGCCTCATTTTGCGTCAAGAGGGAAGTCTAATGTTTTTTCTCGAGTTGCGGCGGGAACCTGGGGTATATTCTCGAGTTACGACGGGGATGGCCCTTCCACCCACGTGTTTCTTCAGCGACGTCAGACTCCTGCCTAGTTGCGAGGGACAACTCGGGATTCTCCTCGAGGCTTAGCAGGGCAATTGGGACGCCTCTCCAGCTGAGGCGGGAGACCAAGGGTCCCTTTCCACGTGCCACAGGAATCCTGGGACTCCTATCAAGTTTCACGAGGAGTCAGGCATCGTCTCCTTTGGAGGCACTGATCTCCGCGTACCTCTGGAGTTTTCAAAGGATGTGAAGCCTCCGGTCGCGATGAGGTGGGGAACTAGGTCTTTCTCTGTGGTCTCCACAGGGGATTCAGACATCCTTTCGTCTTGGGAGATGCAAGACGAGCCTGCATTCAAGTCACTGCAGGGATATCCGGCCTTATTTCGAGTCAGGGCATCGCGGTGTCCATTCCACTTGAGGCCGCAAACTCAGGGTCCCTCTCACATACATAGAGCTGAGAGAAGCCTCCTCTTGAGGTGCTTGTGGTAAGGTGGTATTCCTCTGGAGTCGAAGCCAGGGACTAACCTCTCATCTCGAGTTGATTTTTGGTCCACGGAGCTCTTTCGTGTTGCTACAGTGACCTCAGGATCCCTCAACCTTGAAACAGTGTTCTTGGGGTTTCTCTGGAGTGCCATCAAGGAAATCAAGGCTCCTTTCATGTGTGATGTGCAACACAGAATTGCTCTGCACGCAGTGCAGGGGAATCGGGCCTCATCTCGCGGCGAGGGGGAAGTCTCATGGTTTTTCTCGAGTTGCGGCGGGAACCTGGGGTATATTCTCGAGTTACGACGGGGATGGCCCTTCCACCCACGTGTTAGTTCAGCGACGGCAGGACTCCTGCCTAGTTGCGAGGGACAACTCGGAATTCTCCTCGAGGCTTTGCAGGGCAATTGGGAAGCCTCTCCAGCTGAGGCGGGAGACCAAGGGTCCCTTTCCACGTGCCACAGGAATCCTGGGACTCCTATCAAGTTTCACGAGGAGTCAGGCATCGTCTCCTTTGGAGGCACTGATCTCCGCGTACCTCTGGAGTTTTCAAAGGATGTGAGGCCTCCGGTCGCGATGAGGTGGGGAACTAGGTCTTTCTCTGTGGTCTTCACAGGGGATTCAGACATCCTTTTGTCTTGGGAGATGCAAGACGAGCCTGCATTCAAGTCACTGCAGGGATATCCGGCCTTATTTCGAGTCAGGGCATCGCGGTGTCCATTCCACTTGAGGCCGCAAACTCAGGGTCCCTCTCATATACCTAGAGCTGAGAGAAGCCTCCTCTTGAGGTGCTTGTGGTAAGGTGGTACTCCTCTGGAGTCGAAGCCAGGGACTAACCTCTCATCTCGAGTTGATTCATGGTCCACGAAGCTCTTTCGTGCTGCTACAGGGACCTCAGGTTCCCTCCAGCCTTGAAACAGTGTTCTTGGGATTTCTCAGGAGTGCCATCAAGGAAATCAAGGCTCCTTTCATGTGTGATGTGCAACACGGAATTGCTCTGCACGCAGTGCAGGGGAATCGGGCCTCATCTCGCGGCGAGGGGGAAGTCTCATGGTTTTTCTCGAGTTGCGGCCGGAACCTGGGGTATATTCTTGAGTTACGACGGGGATGGCCCTTCCACCCACGTGTTTCTTCAGCGACGTCAGGACTCCTGCCTAGTTGCGAGGGACAACTCGGGATTCTCCTCGAGGCTTGGCAGGGCAATTGGGACGCCTCTCCAGCTGAGGCGGGAGACCAAGGGTCCCTTTCCACGTGCCACAGGAATCCTGGGACTCCTATCAAGTTTCACGAGGAGTCAGGCATCGTCTCCTTTGGAGGCACTGATCTCCGCGTACCTCTGCAGTTTTCAAAGGATGTGAGGCCTCCGGTCGCGATGAGGTGGAGAACTAGGTCTTTCTCTGTGGTCTCCACAGGGTTTTCAGACATTCTTTCGTCTTGGGAGATGCAAGACGAGCCTGCATTCAAGTCACTGCAGGGATATCCGGCCTTATTTCGAGTCAGGGCATCGCGGTCTCGATTCCACTTGAGGCCGCAAACTCAGGGTCCCTCTCACATACCTAGAGCTGAGAGAAGCCTCCTCTTGAGGTGCTTGTGGTAACGTGGTATTCCTCTGGAGTCGGAGCCAGGGACTAACCTCTCATCTCGACTTGATTTTTGGTCCACGGAGCTCTTTCGTGTTGCTACAGTGACCTCAGGATCCCTCTAGCCTTGAAACAGTGTTCTTGGGATTTCTCTGGAGTGCCATCAAGGAAATCAAGGCTCCTTTCATGTGTGATGTGCAACACGGAATTGCTCTGCATGCAGTGCAGGGTATCGGGCCTCATTTTGCGTCAAGAGGGAAGTCTAATGTTTTTTCTCGAGTTGCGGCGGGAACCTGGGGTATATTCTCGAGTTACGACGGGGATGGCCCTTCCACCCACGTGTTTCTTCAGCGACGTCAGACTCCTGCCTAGTTGCGAGGGACAACTCGGGATTCTCCTCGAGGCTTAGCAGGGCAATTGGGACGCCTCTCCAGCTGAGGCGGGAGACCAAGGGTCCCTTTCCACGTGCCACAGGAATCCTGGGACTCCTATCAAGTTTCACGAGGAGTCAGGCATCGTCTCCTTTGGAGGCACTGATCTCCGCGTACCTCTGGAGTTTTCAAAGGATGTGAAGCCTCCGGTCGCGATGAGGTGGGGAACTAGGTCTTTCTCTGTGGTCTCCACAGGGGATTCAGACATCCTTTCGTCTTGGGAGATGCAAGACGAGCCTGCATTCAAGTCACTGCAGGGATATCCGGCCTTATTTCGAGTCAGGGCATCGCGGTGTCCATTCCACTTGAGGCCGCAAACTCAGGGTCCCTCTCACATACATAGAGCTGAGAGAAGCCTCCTCTTGAGGTGCTTGTGGTAAGGTGGTATTCCTCTGGAGTCGAAGCCAGGGACTAACCTCTCATCTCGAGTTGATTTTTGGTCCACGGAGCTCTTTCGTGTTGCTACAGTGACCTCAGGATCCCTCAACCTTGAAACAGTGTTTTTGGGGTTTCTCTGGAGTGCCATCAAGGAAATCAAGGCTCCTTTCATGTGTGATGTGCAACACAGAATTGCTCTGCACGCAGTGCAGGGGAATCGGGCCTCATCTCGCGGCGAGGGGGAAGTCTCATGGTTTTTCTCGAGTTGCGGCGGGAACCTGGGGTATATTCTCGAGTTACGACGGGGATGGCCCTTCCACCCACGTGTTAGTTCAGCGACGGCAGGACTCCTGCCTAGTTGCGAGGGACAACTCGGAATTCTCCTCGAGGCTTGGCAGGGCAATTGGGAAGCCTCTCCAGCTGAGGCGGGAGACCAAGGGTCCCTTTCCACGTGCCACAGGAATCCTGGGACTCCTATCAAGTTTCACGAGGAGTCAGGCATCGTCTCCTTTGGAGGCACTGATCTCCGCGTACCTCTGGAGTTTTCAAAGGATGTGAGGCCTCCGGTCGCGATGAGGTGGGGAACTAGGTCTTTCTCTGTGGTCTTCACTGGGGATTCAGACATCCTTTTGTCTTGGGAGATGCAAGACGAGCCTGCATTCAAGTCACTGCAGGGATATCCGGCCTTATTTCGAGTCAGGGCATCGCGGTGTCCATTCCACTTGAGGCCGCAAACTCAGGGTCCCTCTCATATACCTAGAGCTGAGAGAAGCCTCCTCTTGAGGTGCTTGTGGTAAGGTGGTACTCCTCTGGAGTCGAAGCCAGGGACTAACCTCTCATCTCGAGTTGTTTCATGGTCCACGAAGCTCTTTCGTGCTGCTACAGGGACCTCAGGTTCCCTCCAGCCTTGAAACAGTGTTCTTGGGATTTCTCAGGAGTGCCATCAAGGAAATCAAGGCTCCTTTCATGTGTGATGTGCAACACGGAATTGCTCTGCACGCAGTGCTGGGGAATCGGGCCTCATCTCGCGGCGAGGGGGAAGTCTCATGGTTTTTCTCGAGTTGCGGCCGGAACCTGGGGTATATTCTTGAGTTACGACGGGGATGGCCCTTCCACCCACGTGTTTCTTCAGCGACGTCAGGACTCCTGCCTAGTTGCGAGGGACAACTCGGGATTCTCCTCGAGGCTTGGCAGGGCAATTGGGACGCCTCTCCAGCTGAGGCGGGAGACCAAGGGTCCCTTTCCACGTGCCACAGGAATCCTGGGACTCCTATCAAGTTTCACGAGGAGTCAGGCATCGTCTCCTTTGGAGGCACTGATCTCCGCGTACCTCTGCAGTTTTCAAAGGATGTGAGGCCTCCGGTCGCGATGAGGTGGAGAACTAGGTCTTTCTCTGTGGTCTCCACAGGGTTTTCAGACATTCTTTCGTCTTGGGAGATGCAAGACGAGCCTGCATTCAAGTCACTGCAGGGATATCCGGCCTTATTTCGAGTCAGGGCATCGCGGTCTCGATTCCACTTGAGGCCGCAAACTCAGGGTCCCTCTCACATACCTAGAGCTGAGAGAAGCCTCCTCTTGAGGTGCTTGTGGTAAGGTGGTATTCCTCTGGAGTCGAAGCCAGGGACTAACCTCTCATCTCGAGTTGATTTTTGGTCCACGGAGCTCTTTCGTGTTGCTACAGTGACCTCAGGATCCCTCAACCTTGAAACAGTGTTCTTGGGGTTTCTCTGGAGTGCCATCAAGGAAATTAAGGTTCCTTTCATGTGTGATGTGTAACACGGAATTGCTCTGCACGCAGTGCAGGGGAATTGGGCCACATCTCGCGGCGAGGGGGAAGTCTCATGGTTTTTCTCGAGTTGCGGCGGGAACCTGGGGTATATTCTCGAGTTACGACGGGGATGGCCCTTCCACACACGTGTTTGTTCAGCGACGTCAGGACTCCAGCCTAGTTGCGAGGGACAACTCGGGATTCTCCTCGAGGCTTGGCAGGGCAATTGGGACGCCTCTCCAGCTGAGGCGGGAGACCAAGGGTCCCTTTCCACGTGCCACAGGAATCCTGGTACTCCTATCAAGTTTCACGAGGAGTCAGGCCTCGTCTCCTTTGGAGGCACTGATCTCCGCGTATCTCTGGAGTTTTCAAAGGATGTGAGGCCTCCGGTCGCGATGAGGTGGGGAACTAGGTCTTTCTCTGTGGTCTCCACAGGGGATTCAGACATCCTTTCGTCTTGGGAGATGCAAGACGAGCCTGCATTCAAGTCACTGCAGGGATATCCAGCCTTATTTCGCGTCAGGGCATCGCGGTGTCCATTCCACTTGAGGCCGCAAACTCAGGGTCCCTCTCACATACCTAGAGCTGAGAGAAGCCTCCTCTTGAGGTGCTTGTGGTAAGGTGGTATTCCTCTGGAGTCGAAGCCAGGGACTAACCTCTCATCTCGAGTTGATTTTTGGTCCACGGAGCTCTTTCGTGTTGCTACAGTGACCTCAGGATCCCTCTAGCCTTGAAACTGTGTTCTTGGGGTTTCTCTGGAGTGCCATCAAGGAAATCAAGGCTCCTTTCATGTGTGATGTGCAAGACCGAATTGCTCTGCACGCATTGCAGGGTATCGGGCCTCATTTTGCGGCGAGGGGGAAGTCTAATGGTTTTTCTCGAGTTGCGATTGGAACCTGGGGTATATTCTCGAGTTACGACGGGGATGGCCCTTCCACCCACGTGTTTGTTCAGCGACGTCAGACTCCTGCATAGTTGCGAGGGACAACTCGGGATTCTCCTCGAGGCTTGGCAGGGCAATTGGGACGCCTCTCCAGCTGAGGCGGGAGACCAAGGGTCCCTTTTCACGTGCCACAGGAATCCTGGGACTCCTATCAAGTTTCACGAGGAGTCAGGCATCGTCTCCTTTGGAGGCACTGATCTCCGCGTACCTCTGGAGTTTTCAAAGGATGTGAGGCCTCCGGTCGCGATGAGGTGGGAAACTAGGTCTTTCTCTGCGGTCTCCACAGGGGATTCAGACATCCGTTCATATGGGAGATGCAAGACGAGCCTACATTCAAGTCACTGCAGGGATATCCGGCCTTATTTTGCGTCAGGGCATTGCAGTGTCCATTCCACTTGAGGCCGCAAAATCAGGGTCCCTCTCACATACCTAGAGCTGAGAGAAGCCTCCTCTTGAGGTGCTTGTGGTAAGGTGGTATTTCCCTGGAGTCGAAGCCAGGGACTAACCTCTCATCTCGAGTTGATTTTTGGTCCACGGAGCTCCTTTGTGTTGCTACAGTGACCTCAGGATCCCTCTAGCCTTGAAACAGTGTTCTTCGGGTTTCTCTGGAGTGCCATCAAGGAAATCAAGGCTCCTTTCATGTGTGATGTGCAACACGGAATTGCTCTGCACGCAGTGCAGGGTATCGGGCCTCATTTTGCAGCGAGGGGGAAGTCTAATGGTTTTTCTCGAGTTGCGGCCGGAACCTGGGGTATAATCTCGAGTTACGACGGGGATGGCCCTTCCACCCACGTGTTTGTTCAGCGACGTCAGGACTCCTGCCTAGTTGCGAGGGACAACTCGGGATTCTCCTCGAGGCTTGCCAGGGCAATTGGGACGCCTCTCCAGCTGAGGTGGGAGACCAAGGGTCCCTTTCCACGTGCCACAGGAATCCTGGGACTCCTATCAATTTTCACGAGGAGTCAGGCATCGTCTCCTTTGGAGGCACTGATCTCCGCGTATCTCTGCAGTTTTCAAAGGATGTGAGGCCTCCGGTCGCGATGAGGTGGGGAACTAGGTCTTTCTCTGTGGTCTCCACAGGGGATTCAGACATCCTTTCGTCTTGGGAGATGCAAGACGAGCCTGCATTTAAGTCACTGCAGGGATATCCGGCCTTATTTCGAGTCAGGGCATCGCGGTCTCCATTCGACTTGAGGCCGCAAACTCAGGGTCCCTCTCACATACCTAGAGCTGAGAGAAGCCTCCTCTTGAGGTGCTTGTGGTAAGGTGGTATTCCTCTGGAGTCGAAGCCAGGGACTAACCTCTCATCTCGAGTTGATTCATGGTCCACGGAGCTCTATCGTGCTGCTACAGGGACCTCAGGATCCCTCCAGCCTTGAAACAATGTTCTTGGGATTTCTCAGGAGTGCCATGAAGGAAATCAAGGCTTCTTTCATGTGTGATGTGCAACACGGAATTGCTCTGCACGCAGTGCAGGGGAATCGGGTCTCATCTCGCGGCGAGGGGGAAGTCTCATGGTTTTTCTCGAGTTGCGGCTGGAACCTGGGGTATATTCTCGAGTTACGACGGGGATGGCCCTTCCACCCACGTGTTTGTTCAGCGACGTCAGGACTCCTGCCTAGTTGCGAGGGACAACTCGGGATTCTCCTCGAGGCTTGGCAGGGCAATTGGGACGCCTCTCCAGCTGAGGTGGGAGACCAAGGGTCCCTTTCCACGTGCCACAGGAATCCTGGGACTCCTATCAAGTTTCACGAGGAGTCAGGCATCGTCTCCTTTGGAGGCACTGATCTCCGCGTACCTCTGGAGTTTTCAAAGGATGTGAGGCCTCCGGTCGCGATGAGGTGGGGAACTAGGTCTTTCTCTGTGGTCTCCACAGGGGATTTAGACATCCTTTCGTCTTGGGAGATGCAAGACGAGCCTGCATTCAAGTCACTGCAGGGATATCCGGCCTTATTTCGAGTCAGGGCATCGCGGTGTCCATTCCACTTGAGGCCGCAAACTCAGGGTCCCTCTCACATACCTAGAGCTGAGAGAAGCCTCCTCTTGAGGTGCTTGTGGTAAGGTGGTATTCCTCTGGAGTCGAAGCCAGGGACTAACCTCTCATCTCGAGTTGATTTTTGGTCCACGGAGCTCTTTCGTGTTGCTACAGTGACCTCAGGATCCCTCAACCTTGAAACAGTGTTCTTGGGGTTTTCTGGAGTGCCATCAAGGAAATCAAGGCTCCTTTCATGTGTGATGTGCAACACAGAATTGCTCTGCACGCAGTGCAGGGGAATCGGGCCTCATCTCGCGGCGAGGGGGAAGTCTCATGGTTTTTCTCGAGTTGCGGCGGGAACCTGGGGTATATTCTCGAGTTACGACGGGGATGGCCCTTCCACACACGTGTTAGTTCAGCGACGGCAGGACTCCTGCCTAGTTGCGAGGGACAACTCGGGATTCTCCTCGAGGCTTGGCAGGGCAATTGGGACGCCTCTCCAGCTGAGGCGGGAGACCAAGGGTCCCTTTCCACGTGCCACAGGAATCTTGGGACTCCTATGAAGTTTCACGAGGAGTCAGGCATCGTCTCCTTTGGAGGCACTGTACTCCGCGTACCTCTGGAGTTTTCAAAGGATGTGAGGCCTCCGGTCGCGATGAGGTGGGGAACTAGGTCTTTCTCTGTGGTCTCCACAGGGGATTCAGACATCCTTTTGTCTTGGGAGATGCAAGACGAGCCTGCATTCAAGTCACTGCAGGGATATCCGGCCTTATTTCGAGTCAGGGCATCGTGGTGTCCATTCCATTTGAGGCCGCAAACTCAGGGTCCCTCTCACATACCTAGAGCTGAGAGAAGCCTCCTCTTGAGGTGCTTGTGGTAAGGTGGTATTCCTCTGGAGTCGAAGCCAGGGACTAACCTCTCATCTCGAGTTGATTCATGGTCCACGAAGCTCTTTCGTGCTGCTACAGGGACCTCAGGATCCCTCCAGCCTTGAAACAGTGTTCTTGGGATTTCTCAGGAGTGCCATCAAGGAAATCAAGGCTCCTTTCATGTGTGATGTGCAACACGGAATTGCTCTGCACGCAGTGCAGAGGAATCGGGCCTCATCTCGCGGCGAGGGGGAAGTCTCATGGTTTTTCTCGAGTTGCCGCGGGAACCTGGGGTATATTCTCGAGTTATGACGGGGATGGCCCTTTCACCCACGTGTTTCTTCAGCGACGTCAGGACTCCTGCCTAGTTGCGAGGGACAACTCGGGATTCTCCTCGAGGCTTGGCAGGGCAATTGGGACGCCTCTCCAGCTGAGGCGGGAGACCAAGGGTCCCTTTCCACGTGCCACAGGAATCCTGGGACTCCTATCAAGTTTCACGAGGAGTCAGGCATCGTCTCCTTTGGAGGCACTGATCTCCGCGTACCTCTGCAGTTTTCAAAGGATGTGAGGCCTCCGGTCGCGATGAGGTGGGGAACTAGGTCTTTCTCTGTGGTCTCCACAGGGGATTCAGACATCCTTTCGTCTTGGGAGATGCAAGACGAGCCTGCATTCAAGTCACTGCAGGGATATCCGGCCTTATTTCGAGTCAGGGCATCGCGGTCTCGATTCCACTTGAGGCCGCAAACTCAGGGTCCCTCTCACATAGCTAGAGCTGAGAGAAGCCTCCTCTTGAGGTGCTTGTGGTAAGGTGGTATTCCCCTGGAGTCGAAGCCAGGGACTAACCTCTCATATCGAGTTGATTTTTGGTCCACGGAGCTCTTTCGTGTTGCTACAGTGACCTCAGGATCCCTCAAACTTGAAACAGTGTTCTTGGGGTTTCTCTGGAGTGCCATCAAGGAAATTAAGGTTCCTTTCATGTGTGATGTGCAACACGGAATTGCTCTGCACGCAGTGCAGGGGGATTGGGCCACATCTCGCGGCGAGGGGGAAGTCTCATGGTTTTTCTCGAGTTGCGGCGGGAACCTGGGGTATATTCTCGAGTTACGACGGGGATGGCCCTTCCACCCACGTGTTTGTTCAGCGACGTCAGGACTCCTGCCTAGTTGCGAGGGACAACTCGGGATTCTCCTCGAGGCTTGGCAGGGCAATTGGGACGCCTCTCCAGCTGAGGCGGGAGACCAAGGGTCCCTTTCCACGTGCCACAGGAATCCTGGGACTCCTATCAAGTTTCACGAGGAGTCAGGCATCGTCTCCTTTGGAGGCACTGATCTCCCCGTACCTCTGGAGTTTTCAAAGGATGTGAGGCCTCCGGTCGCGATGAGGTGGGGAACTAGGTCTTTCTCTGTGGTCTCCACAGGGGATTCAGACATCCTTTCGTCTTGGGAGATGCAAGACGAGCCTGCATTCAAGTCACTGCAGGGATATCCGGCCTTATTTCGAGTCAGAGCATCGCGGTGTCCATTCCACTTGAGGCCGCAAACTCAGGGTCCCTCTCACATACCTAGAGCTGAGAGAAGCCTCCTCTTGAGGTGCTTGTGGTAAGGTGGTATTCCTCTGGAGTCGAAGCCAGGGACTAACCTCTCATCTCGAGTTGATTTTTGGTCCACGGAGCTCTTTCGTGTTACTACAGTGACCTCAGGATCCCTCTAGCCTTGAAACTGTGTTCTTGGGGTTTCTCTGGAGTGCCATCAAGGAAATCAAGGCTCCTTTCATGTGTGATGTGCAAGACGGAATTGCTCTGCACGCATTGCAGGGTATCGGGCCTCATTTTGCGGCGAGGGGGAAGTCTAATGGTTTTTCTCGAGTTGCGATTGGAACCTGGGGTATATTCTCGAGTTACGACGGGGATGGCCCTTCCACCCACGTGTTTGTTCAGCGACGTCAGACTCCTGCATAGTTGCGAGGGACAACTCGGGATTCTCCTCGAGGCTTGGCAGGGCAATTGGGACGCCTCTCCAGCTGAGGCGGGAGACCAAGGGTCCCTTTCCACGTGCCACAGGAATCCTGGGACTCCTATCAAGTTTCACGAGGAGTCAGGCATCGTCTCCTTTGGAGGCACTGATCTCCGCGTATCTCTGCAGTTTTCAAAGGATGTGAGGCCTCCGGTCGCGATGAGGTGGGGAACTAGGTCTTTCTCTGTGGTCTCCACAGGGGATTCAGACATCCTTTCGTCTTGGGAGATGCAAGACGAGCCTGCATTCAAGTCACTGCAGGGATATCCGGCCTTATTTTGCGTCAGGGCATTGCAGTGTCCATTCCACTTGAGGCCGCAAACTCAGGGTCCCTCTCACATACCTAGAGCTGAGAGAAGCCTCCTCTTGAGGTGCTTGTGGTACGGTGGTATTCCTCTGGAGTCGAAGCCAGGGACTAACCTCTCATCTCGAGTTGATTCATGGTCCACGGAGCTCTATCGTGCTGCTACAGGGACCTCAGGATCCCTCCAGCCTTGAAACAATGTTCTTGGGATTTCTCAGGAGTGCCATCAAGGAAATCAAGGCTCCTTTCATGTGTGATGTGCAACACGGAATTGCTCTGCACGCAGTGCAGGGGAATCGGGTCTCATCTCGCGGCGAGGGGGAAGTCTCATGGTTTTTCTCCAGTTGCGGCGGGAACCTGGGGTATATTCTCGAGTTACGACGGGGATGGCCCTTCCACCCACGTGTTTGTTCAGCGACGTCAGGACTCCTGCCTAGTTGCGAGGGACAACTCGGGATTCTCCTCGAGGCTTGGCAGGGCAATTGGGACGCCTCTCCAGCTGAGTTGGGAGACCAAGGGTCCCTTTCCACGTGCCACAGGAATCCTGGGACTCCTATCAAGTTTCACGAGGAGTCAGGCATCGTCTCCTTTGGAGGCACTGATCTCCGCGTACCTCTGGAGTTTTCAAAGGATGTGAGGCCTCCGGTCGCGATGAGGTGGGGAACTAGGTCTTTCTCTGTGGTCTCCACAGGGGATTCAGACATCCTTTCGTCTTGGGAGATGCAAGACGAGCCTGCATTCAAGTCACTGCAGGGATATCCGGCCTTATTTCGAGTCAGGGCATCGCGGTGTCCATTCCACTTGAGGCCGCAAACTCAGGGTCCCTCTCACATAGCTAGAGCTGAGAGAAGCCTCCTCTTGAGGTGCTTGTGGTAAGGTGGTATTCCTCTGGAGTCGAAGCCAGGGACTAACCTCTCATCTCGAGTTGATTTTTGGTCCACGGAGCTCTTTCGTGTTGCTACAGTGACCTCAGGATCCCTCAATCTTGAAACAGTGTTTTTGGGGTTTCTCTGGAGTGCCATCAAGGAAATCAAGGCTCCTTTCATGTGTGATGTGCAACACAGAATTGCTCTGCACGCAGTGCAGGGGGAATCGGGCCTCATCTCGCGGCGAGGGGGAAGTCTCATGGTTTTTCTCGAGTTGCGGCGGGAACCTGGGGTATATTCTCGACTTACGACGGGGATGGCCCTTCCACCCACGTGTTAGTTCAGCGACGGCAGGACTCCTGCCTAGTTGCGAGGGACAACTCGGGATTCTCCTCGAGGCTTGGCAGGGCAATTGGGACGCCTCTCCAGCTGAGGCGGGAGACCAAGGGTCCCTTTCCACGTGCCACAGGAATCTTGCGACTCCTATCAAGTTTCACGAGGAGTCAGGCATCGTCTCCTTTGGAGGCACTGATCTCCGCGTACCTCTGGAGTTTTCAAAGGATGTGAGGCCTCCGGTCGCGATGAGGTGGGGAACTAGGTCTTTCTCTGTGGTCTCCACAGGGGATTCAGACATCCTTTTGTCTTGGGAGATGCAAGACGAGCCTGCATTCAAGTCACTGCAGGGATATCCGGCCTTATTTCGAGTCAGGGCATCGCGGTGTCCATTCCACTTGAGGCCGCAAACTCAGGGTCCCTCTCACATACCTAGAGCTGAGAGAAGCCTCCTCTTGAGGTGCTTGTGGTAAGGTGGTATTCCTCTGGAGTCGAAGCCAGGGACTAACCTCTCATCTCGAGTTGATTCATGGTCCACGAAGCTCTTTCGTGCTGCTACACGGACCTCAGGATCCCTCCAGCCTTGAAACAGTGTTCTTGGGATTTCTCAGGAGTGCCATCAAGGAAATCAAGGCTCCTTTCATGTGTGATGTGCAACACGGAATTGCTCTGCACGCAGTGCAGGGGAATCGGGCCTCATCTCGCGGCGAGGGGGAAGTCTCATGGTTTTTCTCGAGTTGCGGCGGGAACCTGGGGTATATTCTTGAGTTCCGACGGGGATGGCCCTTCCACCGACGTGTTTCTTCAGCGACGTCAGGACTCCTGCCTAGTTGCAAGGGACAACTCGGGATTCTCCTCGAGGCTTGGCAGGGCAATTGGGACGCCTCTCCAGCTGAGGCGGGAGACCAAGGGTCCCTTTCCACGTGCCACAGGAATCCTGGGACTCCTATCAAGTTTCAGGAGGAGTCAGGCATCGTCTCCTTTGGAGGCACTGATCTCCCCGTACCTCTGGAGGTTTCAAAGGATGTGAGGCCTCCGGTCGCGATGAGGTGGGGAACTAGGTCTTTCTCTGTGGTCTCCACAGGGGATTCAGACATCCTTTCGTCTTGGGAGATGCAAGACGAGCCTGCATTCAAATCACTGCAGGGATATCCAGCCTTATTTCGAGTCAGGGCATCGCGGTGTCCATTCCATTTGAGGCCGCAAACTCAGGGTCCCTCTCACATACATAGAGCTGAGAGAAGCCTCCTCTTGAGGTGCTTGTGGTAAGGTGGTATTCCTCTGGAGTCGAAGCCAGGGACTAACCTCTCATCTCGAGTTGATTTTTGGTCCACGGAGCTCTTTCGTGTTGCTACAGTGACCTCAGGATCCCTCAACCATGAAACAGTGTTTTTGGGGTTTCTCTGGAGTGCCATCAAGGAAATCAAGGCTCCTTTCATGTGTGATGTGCAACACAGAATTGCTCTGCACGCAGTGCAGGGGAATCGGGCCTCATCTCGCGGCGAGGGGGAAGTCTCATGGTTTTTCTCGAGTTGCGGCGGGAACCTGGGGTATATTCTCGAGTTACGACGGGGATGGCCCTTCCACCCACGTGTTTGTTCAGCGACGTCAGGACTCCGGCCTAGTTGCGAGGGACAACTCGGGATTCTCCTCGAGGCTTGGCAGGGCAATTGGGACGCCTCTCCTGCTGAGACGGGAGACCAAGGGTCCCTTTCCACGTGCCAGAGGAATCCTGGGACTCCTATCAAGTTTCACGATGAGTCAGGCATCGTCTCCTTTGGAGGCACTGATCTCCGCGTACCTCTGGAGTTTTCAAAGGATGTGAGGCCTCCGGTCGCGATGAGGTGGGGAACTAGGTCTTTCTCTGTGGTCTCCACAGGGGATTCAGACATCCTTTCGTCTTGGGAGAAGCAAGACGAGCCTGCATTCAAGTAACTGCAGGGATATCCGGCCTTATTTCGAGTCAGGGCATCGCGGTCTCCATTCCGCTTGAGGCCGCAAATCAGGGTCCCTCTCACATACCTAGAGCTGAGAGAAGCCTCCTCTTGAGGTGCTTGTGGTAAGGTGGTATTCCCCTGGAGTTGAAGCCAGGGACTAACCTCTCATCTCGAGTTGATTTTTGGTCCACGGAGCTCTTTCGTGTTGCTACAGTGACCTCAGGATCCCTCAACCTTGAAACAGTGTTTTTGGGGTTTCTCTGGAGTGCCATCAAGGAAATCAAGGCTCCTTTCATGTGTGATGTGCAACACAGAATTGCTCTGCACGCAGTGCAGGGGAATCGGGCCTCATCTCGCGGCGAGGGGGAAGTCTCATGGTTTTTCTCGAGTTGCGGCGGGAACCTGGGGTATATTCTCGAGTTACGACGGGGATGGCCCTTCCACCCACGTGTTAGTTCAGCGACGGCAGGACTCCTGCCTAGTTGCGAGGGACAACTCGGGATTCTCCTCGAGGCTTGGCAGGGCAATTGGGACGCCTCTCCAGCTGAGGCAGGAGACCAAGGGTCCCTTTCCACGTGCCACAGGAATCTTGCGACTCCTATCAAGTTTCACGAGGAGTCAGGCATCGTCTCCTTTGGAGGCACTGATCTCCGCGTACCTCTGGAGTTTTCAAAGGATGTGAGGCCTCCGGTCGCGATGAGGTGGGGAACTAGGTCTTTCTCTGTGGTCTCCACAGGGGATTCAGACATCCTTTTGTCTTGGGAGATGCAAGACGAGCCTGCATTCAAGTCACTGCAGGGATATCCGGCCTTATTTCGAGTCAGGGCATCGCGGTGTCCATTCCACTTGAGGCCGCAAACTCAGGGTCCCTCTCACATACCTAGAGCTGAGAGAAGCCTCCTCTTGAGGTGCTTGTGGTAAGGTGGTATTCCTCTGGAGTCGAAGCCAGGGACTAACCTCTCATCTCGAGTTGATTCATGGTCCACGAAGCTCTTTCGTGCTGCTACACGGACCTCAGGATCCCTCCAGCCTTGAAACAGTGTTCTTGGGATTTCTCAGGAGTGCCATCAAGGAAATCAAGGCTCCTTTCATGTGTGATGTGCAACACGGAATTGCTCTGCACGCAGTGCAGGGGAATCGGGCCTCATCTCGCGGCGAGGGGGAAGTCTCATGGTTTTTCTCGAGTTGCGGCGGGAACCTGGGGTATATTCTTGAGTTCCGACGGGGATGGCCCTTCCACCGACGTGTTTCTTCAGCGACGTCAGGACTCCTGCCTAGTTGCAAGGGACAACTCGGGATTCTCCTCGAGGCTTGGCAGGGCAATTGGGACGCCTCTCCAGCTGAGGCGGGAGACCAAGGGTCCCTTTCCACGTGCCACAGGAATCCTGGGACTCCTATCAAGTTTCAGGAGGAGTCAGGCATCGTCTCCTTTGGAGGCACTGATCTCCCCGTACCTCTGGAGGTTTCAAAGGATGTGAGGCCTCCGGTCGCGATGAGGTGGGGAACTAGGTCTTTCTCTGTGGTCTCCACAGGGGATTCAGACATCCTTTCGTCTTGGGAGATGCAAGACGAGCCTGCATTCAAATCACTGCAGGGATATCCAGCCTTATTTCGAGTCAGGGCATCGCGGTGTCCATTCCATTTGAGGCCGCAAACTCAGGGTCCCTCTCACATACATAGAGCTGAGAGAAGCCTCCTCTTGAGGTGCTTGTGGTAAGGTGGTATTCCTCTGGAGTCGAAGCCAGGGACTAACCTCTCATCTCGAGTTGATTTTTGGTCCACGGAGCTCTTTCGTGTTGCTACAGTGACCTCAGGATCCCTCAACCATGAAACAGTGTTTTTGGGGTTTCTCTGGAGTGCCATCAAGGAAATCAAGGCTCCTTTCATGTGTGATGTGCAACACAGAATTGCTCTGCACGCAGTGCAGGGGAATCGGGCCTCATCTCGCGGCGAGGGGGAAGTCTCATGGTTTTTCTCGAGTTGCGGCGGGAACCTGGGGTATATTCTCGAGTTACGACGGGGATGGCCCTTCCACCCACGTGTTTGTTCAGCGACGTCAGGACTCCGGCCTAGTTGCGAGGGACAACTCGGGATTCTCCTCGAGGCTTGGCAGGGCAATTGGGACGCCTCTCCTGCTGAGACGGGAGACCAAGGGTCCCTTTCCACGTGCCAGAGGAATCCTGGGACTCCTATCAAGTTTCACGATGAGTCAGGCATCGTCTCCTTTGGAGGCACTGATCTCCGCGTACCTCTGGAGTTTTCAAAGGATGTGAGGCCTCCGGTCGCGATGAGGTGGGGAACTAGGTCTTTCTCTGTGGTCTCCACAGGGGATTCAGACATCCTTTCGTCTTGGGAGAAGCAAGACGAGCCTGCATTCAAGTAACTGCAGGGATATCCGGCCTTATTTCGAGTCAGGGCATCGCGGTCTCCATTCCGCTTGAGGCCGCAAATCAGGGTCCCTCTCACATACCTAGAGCTGAGAGAAGCCTCCTCTTGAGGTGCTTGTGGTAAGGTGGTATTCCCCTGGAGTTGAAGCCAGGGACTAACCTCTCATCTCGAGTTGATTTTTGGTCCACGGAGCTCTTTCGTGTTGCTACAGTGACCTCAGGATCCCTCAACCTTGAAACAGTGTTTTTGGGGTTTCTCTGGAGTGCCATCAAGGAAATCAAGGCTCCTTTCATGTGTGATGTGCAACACAGAATTGCTCTGCACGCAGTGCAGGGGAATCGGGCCTCATCTCGCGGCGAGGGGGAAGTCTCATGGTTTTTCTCGAGTTGCGGCGGGAACCTGGGGTATATTCTCGAGTTACGACGGGGATGGCCCTTCCACCCACGTGTTAGTTCAGCGACGGCAGGACTCCTGCCTAGTTGCGAGGGACAACTCGGGATTCTCCTCGAGGCTTGGCAGGGCAATTGGGACGCCTCTCCAGCTGAGGCAGGAGACCAAGGGTCCCTTTCCACGTGCCACAGGAATCTTGCGACTCCTATCAAGTTTCACGAGGAGTCAGGCATCGTCTCCTTTGGAGGCACTGATCTCCGCGTACCTCTGGAGTTTTCAAAGGATGTGAGGCCTCCGGTCGCGATGAGGTGGGGAACTAGGTCTTTCTCTGTGGTCTCCACAGGGGATTCAGACATCCTTTTGTCTTGGGAGATGCAAGACGAGCCTGCATTCAAGTCACTGCAGGGATATCCGGCCTTATTTCGAGTCAGGGCATCGCGGTGTCCATTCCACTTGAGGCCGCAAACTCAGGGTCCCTCTCACATACCTAGAGCTGAGAGAAGCCTCCTCTTGAGGTGCTTGTGGTAAGGTGGTATTCCTCTGGAGTCGAAGCCAGGGACTAACCTCTCATCTCGAGTTGATTCATGGTCCACGAAGCTCTTTCGTGCTGCTACACGGACCTCAGGATCCCTCCAGCCTTGAAACAGTGTTCTTGGGATTTCTCAGGAGTGCCATCAAGGAAATCAAGGCTCCTTTCATGTGTGATGTGCAACACGGAATTGCTCTGCACGCAGTGCAGGGGAATCGGGCCTCATCTCGCGGCGAGGGGGAAGTCTCATGGTTTTTCTCGAGTTGCGGCGGGAACCTGGGGTATATTCTTGAGTTCCGACGGGGATGGCCCTTCCACCGACGTGTTTCTTCAGCGACGTCAGGACTCCTGCCTAGTTGCAAGGGACAACTCGGGATTCTCCTCGAGGCTTGGCAGGGCAATTGGGACGCCTCTCCAGCTGAGGCGGGAGACCAAGGGTCCCTTTCCACGTGCCACAGGAATCCTGGGACTCCTATCAAGTTTCAGGAGGAGTCAGGCATCGTCTCCTTTGGAGGCACTGATCTCCCCGTACCTCTGGAGGTTTCAAAGGATGTGAGGCCTCCGGTCGCGATGAGGTGGGGAACTAGGTCTTTCTCTGTGGTCTCCACAGGGGATTCAGACATCCTTTCGTCTTGGGAGATGCAAGACGAGCCTGCATTCAAATCACTGCAGGGATATCCAGCCTTATTTCGAGTCAGGGCATCGCGGTGTCCATTCCATTTGAGGCCGCAAACTCAGGGTCCCTCTCACATACATAGAGCTGAGAGAAGCCTCCTCTTGAGGTGCTTGTGGTAAGGTGGTATTCCTCTGGAGTCGAAGCCAGGGACTAACCTCTCATCTCGAGTTGATTTTTGGTCCACGGAGCTCTTTCGTGTTGCTACAGTGACCTCAGGATCCCTCAACCATGAAACAGTGTTTTTGGGGTTTCTCTGGAGTGCCATCAAGGAAATCAAGGCTCCTTTCATGTGTGATGTGCAACACAGAATTGCTCTGCACGCAGTGCAGGGGAATCGGGCCTCATCTCGCGGCGAGGGGGAAGTCTCATGGTTTTTCTCGAGTTGCGGCGGGAACCTGGGGTATATTCTCGAGTTACGACGGGGATGGCCCTTCCACCCACGTGTTTGTTCAGCGACGTCAGGACTCCGGCCTAGTTGCGAGGGACAACTCGGGATTCTCCTCGAGGCTTGGCAGGGCAATTGGGACGCCTCTCCTGCTGAGACGGGAGACCAAGGGTCCCTTTCCACGTGCCAGAGGAATCCTGGGACTCCTATCAAGTTTCACGATGAGTCAGGCATCGTCTCCTTTGGAGGCACTGATCTCCGCGTACCTCTGGAGTTTTCAAAGGATGTGAGGCCTCCGGTCGCGATGAGGTGGGGAACTAGGTCTTTCTCTGTGGTCTCCACAGGGGATTCAGACATCCTTTCGTCTTGGGAGATGCAAGATGAGCCTGCATTCAAGTAACTGCAGGGATATCCGGCCTTATTTCGAGTCAGGGCATCGCGGTCTCCATTCCGCTTGAGGCCGCAAATCAGGGTCCCTCTCACATACCTAGAGCTGAGAGAAGCCTCCTCTTGAGGTGCTTGTGGTAAGGTGGTATTCCCCTGGAGTTGAAGCCAGGGACTAACCTCTCATCTCGAGTTGATTTTTGGTCCACGGAGCTCTTTCGTGTTGCTACAGTGACCTCAGGATCCCTCTAGCCTTGAAACAGTTTTCTTGGGTTTCTCTGGAGTGCCATCAAGGAAATCAAGGCTCCTTTCATGTGTGATGTGCAACACGGAATTGCTCTGCACGCAGTGCAGGGTATCGGGCCTCATTTTGCGGCGAGGGGGAAGTCTAATGGTTTTTCTCGAGTTGCGGCAGGAACCTGGGGTATAATCTCGAGTTACGACGGGGAAGGCCCTTCCACCCACGTGTTTGTTCAGCGACGTCAGGACTCCTGCCTAGTTGCGAGGGACAACTCGGGATTCTCCTCGAGGCTTGGCAGGGCAATTGGGACGCCTCTCCAGCTGAGGTGGGAGACCAAGGGTCCCTTTCCACGTGCCACAGGAATCCTGGGACTCCTATCAAGTTTCACGAGGAGTCAGGCATCGTCTCCTTTGGAGGCACTGATCTCCGCGTACCTCTGGAGTTTTCAAAGGATGTGAGGCCTCCGGTCGCGATGAGGTGGGGAACTAGGTCTTTCTCTGTGGTCTCCACAGGGGATTCAGACATCCTTTCGTCTTGGGAGATGCAAGACGAGCCTGCATTCAAGTCACTGCAGGAATATCCGGCCTTATTTCGAGTCAGGGCATCGCGGTGTCCATTCCACTTGAGGCCGCAAACTCAGCGTCCCTCTCACATACATAGAGCTGAGAGAAGCCTCCTCTTGAGGTGCTTGTGGTAAGGTGGTATTCCTCTGGAGTCGAAGCTAGGGACTAACCTCTCATCTCGAGTTCATTTTTGGTCCACGGAGCTCTTTCATGTTGCTACAGTGACCTCAGGATCCCTCAACCTTGAAACAGTGTTCTTGGGGTATCTCTGGAGTGCCATCAAGGAAATTAAGGCTCCTTTCATGTGTGATGTGCAACACGGAATTGCTCTACATGCAGTGCAGGGGAATCGGGCCTCATCTCGCGGCGAGGGGGAAGTCTCATGGTTTTTCTCGAGTTGCGGCGGGAACCTGGGGTATATTCTCGAGTTACGACGGGGATGGCCCTTCCACACACGTGTTTGTTCAGCGACGTCAGGACTCCTGCCTAGTTGCGAGGGACAACTCGGGATTCTCCTCGAGGCTTGGCAGGGCAATTGGGACGCCTCTCCAGCTGAGGCGGGAGACCAAGAGTCCCTTTCCACGTGCCACAGGAATCCTGGGACTCCTATCAAGTTTCACGAGGAGTCAGGCATCGTCTCCTTTGGAGGCACTGATCTCCGCGTACCTCTGGAGTTTTCAAAGGATGTGAGGCCTCCGGTCGCGATGAGGTGGGGAACTAGGTCTTTCTCTGTGGTCTCCACAGGGGATTCAGACATCCTTTCGTCTTGGGAGATGCAAGACGAGCCTGCATTCAAGTCACTGCAGGGATATCTGGCCTTATTTCGAGTCAGGGCATCGCGGTGTCCATTCCACTTGAGGCCGCAAACTCAGGGTCCCTCTCACATACCTAGAGCTGAGAGAAGCCTCCTCTTGAGGTGCTTGTGGTAAGGTGGTATTCCTCTGGAGTCGAAGCCAGGGACTAACCTCTCATCTCGAGTTGATTTGTGGTCCCCGGAGCTCTTTCATGTTGCTACAGTGACCTCAGGATCCCTCTAGCCTTGAAACAGTGTTCTTGGGGTTTCTCTGGAGTGCCATCAAGGAAATCAAGGCTCCTTTCATGTGTGATGTGCAACACGGAATTGCTCTGCACGCAGTGCAGGGTATCGGGCCTCATTTTGCGGCGAGGGGGAAGTCTGATGGTTTTTCGCGAGTGCGGCCGGAACCTGGGGTATAATCTCGAGTTACGACGGGGATGGCCCTTCCACCCACGTGTTTGTTCAGCGACGTCAGGACTCCTGCCTAGTTGCGAGGGACAACTCGGGATTCTCCTGGAGGCTTGGCAGGGCAATTGGGAAGCCTCTCCAGCTGAGGCGGGAGACCAAGGGTCCCTTTCCACTTGCCACAGGAATCCTGGGACTCCTATCAAGTTTCACGAGGAGTCAGGCATCGTCTCCTTTGGAGGCACTGATATCCGCGTACCTCTGGAGTTTTCAAAGGATGTGAGGCCTCCGGTCGCGATGAGGTGGGGAACTAGGTCTTTCTCTGTGGTCTCCACAGGGGATTCAGACATCCTTTTGTCTTGGGAGATGCAAGACGAGCCTGCATTCAAGTCACTGCAGGGATATCCGGCCTTATTTCGAGTCAGGGCATCGCGGTGTCCATTCCACTTGAGGCCGCAAACTCAGGGTCCCTCTCACATACCTAGAGCTGAGAGAAGCCTCCTCTTGAGGTGCTTGTGGTAAGGTGGTATTCCTCTGGAGTCGAAGCCAGGGACTAACCTCTCATCTCGAGTTGATTTTTGGTCCACGGAGCTCTTTCGTGTTGCTACAGTGACCTCAGGATCCCTCTAGCCTTGAAACTGTGTTCTTGGGGTTTCTCTGGAGTGCCATCAAGGAAATCAAGGCTCCTTTCATGTTTGATGTGCAAGACGGAATTGCTCTGCACGCATTGCAGGGTATCGGGCCTCATTTTGCGGCGAGGGGGAAGTCTAATGGTTTTTCTCGAGTTGCGATTGGAACCTGGGGTATATTCTCGAGTTACGACGGGGATGGCCCTTCCACCCACGTGTTTGTTCAGCGACGTCAGGACTCCTGCCTAGTTGCGAGGGACAACTCGGGATTCTCCTCGAGGCTTGGCAGGGCAATTGGGACGCCTCTCCAGCTGAGGTGGGAGACCAAGGGTCCCTTTCCACGTGCCACAGGAATCCTGGGACTCCTATCAAGTTTCACGAGGAGTCAGGCATCGTCTCCTTTGGAGGCACTGATCTCCGCGTACCTCTGGAGTTTTCAAAGGATGTGAGGCCTCCGGTCGCGATGAGGTGGGGAACTAGGTCTTTCTCTGTGGTCTCCACAGGGGATTCAGACATCCTTTCGTCTTGGGAGATGCAAGACGAGCCTGCATTCAAGTCACTGCAGGAATATCCGGCCTTATTTCGAGTCAGGGCATCGCGGTGTCCATTCCACTTGAGGCCGCAAACTCAGGGTCCCTCTCACATACATAGAGCTGAGAGAAGCCTCCTCTTGAGGTGCTTGTGGTAAGGTGGTATTCCTCTGGAGTCGAAGCTAGGGACTAACCTCTCATCTCGAGTTCATTTTTGGTCCACGGAGCTCTTTCATGTTGCTACAGTGACCTCAGGATCCCTCAACCTTGAAACAGTGTTCTTGCGGTATCTCTGGAGTGCCATCAAGGAAATTAAGGCTCCTTTCATGTGTGATGTGCAACACGGAATTGCTCTGCATGCAGTGCAGGGGAATCGGGCCTCATCTCGCGGCGAGGGGGAAGTCTCATGGTTTTTCTCGAGTTGCGGCGGGAACCTGGGGTATATTCTCGAGTTACGACGGGGATGGACCTTCCACACACGTGTTTGTTCAGCGACGTCAGGACTCCTGCCTAGTTGCGAGGGACAACTCGGGATTCTCCTCGAGGCTTGGCAGGGCAATTGGGACGCCTCTCCAGCTGAGGCGGGAGACCAAGAGTCCCTTTCCACGTGCCACAGGAATCCTGGGACTCCTATCAAGTTTCACGAGGAGTCAGGCATCGTCTCCTTTGGAGGCACTGATCTCCGCGTACCTCTGGAGTTTTCAAAGGATGTGAGGCCTCCGGTCGCGATGAGGTGGGGAACTAGGTCTTTCTCTGTGGTCTCCACAGGGGATTCAGACATCCTTTCGTCTTGGGAGATGCAAGACGAGCCTGCATTCAAGTCACTGCAGGGATATCTGGCCTTATTTCGAGTCAGGGCATCGCGGTGTCCATTCCACTTGAGGCCGCAAACTCAGGGTCCCTCTCACATACCTAGAGCTGAGAGAAGCCTCCTCTTGAGGTGCTTGTGGTAAGGTGGTATTCCTCTGGAGTCGAAGCCAGGGACTAACCTCTCATCTCGAGTTGATTTTTGGTCCACGGAGCTCTTTCATGTTGCTACAGTGACCTCAGGATCCCTCTAGCCTTGAAACAGTGTTCTTGGGGTTTCTCTGGAGTGCCATCAAGGAAATCAAGGCTCCTTTCATGTGTGATGTGCAACACGGAATTGCTCTGCACGCAGTGCAGGGTATCGGGCCTCATTTTGCGGCGAGGGGGAAGTCTGATGGTTTTTCGCGAGTGCGGCCGGAACCTGGGGTATAATCTCGAGTTACGACGGGGATGGCCCTTCCACCCACGTGTTTGTTCAGCGACGTCAGGACTCCTGCCTAGTTGCGAGGGACAACTCGGGATTCTCCTGGAGGCTTGGCAGGGCAATTGGGAAGCCTCTCCAGCTGAGGCGGGAGACCAAGGGTCCCTTTCCACTTGCCACAGGAATCCTGGGACTCCTATCATGTTTCACGAGGAGTCAGGCATCGTCTCCTTTGGAGGCACTGATATCCGCGTACCTCTGGAGTTTTCAAAGGATGTGAGGCCTCCGGTCGCGATGAGGTGGGGAACTAGGTCTTTCTCTGTGGTCTCCACAGGGGATTCAGACATCCTTTTGTCTTGGGAGATGCAAGACGAGCCTGCATTCAAGTCACTGCAGGGATATCCAGCCTTATTTCGAGTCAGGGCATCGCGGTGTCCATTCCACTTGAGGCCGCAAACTCAGGGTCCCTCTCACATAGCTAGAGCTGAGAGAAGCCTCCTCTTGAGGTGCTTGTGGTAAGGTGGTATTCCTCTGGAGTCGAAGCCAGGGACTAACCTCTCATCTCGAGTTGATTTTTGGTCCACGGAGCTCTTTCGTGTTGCTACAGTGACCTCAGGATCCCTCTAGCCTTGAAACTGTGTTCTTGGGGTTTCTCTGGAGTGCCATCAAGGAAATCAAGGCTCCTTTCATGTTTGATGTGCAAGACGGAATTGCTCTCCACGCATTGCAGGGTATCGGGCCTCATTTTGCGGCGAGGGGGAAGTCTAATGGTTTTTCTCGAGTTGCGATTGGAACCTGGGGTATATTCTCGAGTTACGACGGGGATGGCCCTTCCACACACGTGTTTGTTCAGCGACGTCAGACTCCTGCATAGTTGCGAGGGACAACTCGGGATTCTCCTCGAGGCTTGGCAGGGCAATTGGGACGCCTCTCCAGCTGAGGCGGGAGACCAAGGGTCCCTTTTCACGTGCCACAGGAATCCTGGGACTCCTATCAAGTTTCACGAGGAGTCAGGCATCGTCTCCTTTGGAGGCACTGATCTCCGCGTATCTCTGCAGTTTTCAAAGGATGTGAGGCCTCCGGTCGCGATGAAGTGGGGAACTAGGTCTTTCTCTGTGGTCTCCACATGGGATTCAGACATCCTTTCGTCTTGGGAGATGCAAGACGAGCCTGCATTCAAGTCACTGCAGGGATATCCGGCCTTATTTTGCGTCAGGGCATTGCAGTGTCCATTCCACTTGAGGCCGCAAACTCAGGGTCCCTCTCACATACCTAGAGCTGAGAGAAGCCTCCTCTTGAGGTGCTTGTGGTAAGGTGGTATTCCTCTGGAGTCGAAGCCAGGGACTAACCTCTCATCTCGAGTTGATTCATGGTCCACGGAGCTCTATCGTGCTGCTACAGGGACCTCAGGATCCCTCCAGCCTTGAAACAATGTTCTTGGGATTTCTCAGGAGTGCCATCAAGGAAATCAAGGCTCCTTTCATGTGTGATGTGCAACACGGAATTGCTCTGCACGCAGTGCAGGGGAATCGGGTCTCATCTCGCGGCGAGGGGGAAGTCTCATGGTTTTTCTCCAGTTGCGGCGGGAACCTGGGGTATATTCTCGAGTTACGACGGGGATGGCCCTTCCACCCACGTGTTTGTTCAGCGACGTCAGGACTCCTGCCTAGTTGCGAGGGACAACTCGGGATTCTCCTCGAGGCTTGGCAGGGCAATTGGGACGCCTCTCCAGCTGAGTTGGGAGACCAAGGGTCCCTTTCCACGTGCCACAGGAATCCTGGGACTCCTATCAAGTTTCACGAGGAGTCAGGCATCGTCTCCTTTGGAGGCACTGATCTCCGCGTACCTCTGGAGTTTTCAAAGGATGTGAGGCCTCCGGTCGCGATGAGGTGGGGAACTAGGTCTTTCTCTGTGGTCTCCACAGGGGATTCAGACATCCTTTCGTCTTGGGAGATGCAAGACGAGCCTGCATTCAAGTCACTGCAGGGATATCCGGCCTTATTTCGAGTCAGGGCATCGCGGTGTCCATTCCACTTGAGGCCGCAAACTCAGGGTCCCTCTCACATAGCTAGAGCTGAGAGAAGCCTCCTCTTGAGGTGCTTGTGGTAAGGTGGTATTCCTCTGGAGTCGAAGCCAGGGACTAACCTCTCATCTCGAGTTGATTTTTGGTCCACGGAGCTCTTTCGTGTTGCTACAGTGACCTCAGGATCCCTCAACCTTGAAACAGTGTTTTTGGGGTTTCTCTGGAGTGCCATCAAGGAAATCAAGGCTCCTTTCATGTGTGATGTGCAACACAGAATTGCTCTGCACGCAGTGCAGGGGAATCGGGCCTCATCTCGCGGCGAGGGGGAAGTCTCATGGTTTTTCTCGAGTTGCGGCGGGAACCTGGGGTATATTCTCGAGTTACGACGGGGATGGCCCTTCCACCCACGTGTTAGTTCAGCGACGGCAGGACTCCTGCCTAGTTGCGAGGGACAACTCGGGATTCTCCTCGAGGCTTGGCAGGGCAATTGGGACGCCTCTCCAGCTGAGGCGGGAGACCAAGGGTCCCTTTCCACGTGCCACAGGAATCTTGCGACTCCTATCAAGTTTCACGAGGAGTCAGGCATCGTCTCCTTTGGAGGCACTGATCTCCGCGTACCTCTGGAGTTTTCAAAGGATGTGAGGCCTCCGGTCGCGATGAGGTGGGGAACTAGGTCTTTCTCTGTGGTCTCCACAGGGGATTCAGACATCCTTTTGTCTTGGGAGATGCAAGACGAGCCTGCATTCAAGTCACTGCAGGGATATCCGGCCTTATTTCGAGTCAGGGCATCGCGGTGTCCATTCCACTTGATGCCGCAAACTCAGGGTCCCTCTCACATACCTAGAGCTGAGAGAAGCCTCCTCTTGAGGTGCTTGTGGTAAGGTGGTATTCCTCTGGAGTCGAAGCCAGGGACTAACCTCTCATCTCGAGTTGATTTTTGGTCCACGGAGCTCTTTCGTGTTGCTACAGTGACCTCAGGATCCCTCTAGCCTTGAAACTGTGTTCTTGGGGTTTCTCTGGAGTGCCATCAAGGAAATCAAGGCTCCTTTCATGTTTGATGTGCAAGACGGAATTGCTCTGCACGCATTGCAGGGTATCGGGCCTCATTTTGCGGCGAGGGGGAAGTCTAATGGTTTTTCTCGAGTTGCGATTGGAACCTGGGGTATATTCTCGAGTTACGACGGGGATGGCCCTTCCACCCACGTGTTTGTTCAGCGACGTCAGACTCCTGCATAGTTGCGAGGGACAACTCGGGATTCTCCTCGAGGCTTGGCAGGGCAATTGGGACGCCTCTCCAGCTGAGGCGGGAGACCAAGGGTCCCTTTTCACGTGCCACAGGAATCCTGGGACTCCTATCAAGTTTCACGAGGAGTCAGGCATCGTCTCCTTTGGAGGCACTGATCTCCGCGTATCTCTGCAGTTTTCAAAGGATGTGAGTTCTCCGGTCGCGATGAGGTGGGGAACTAGGTCTTTCTCTGTGGTCTCCACATGGGATTCAGACATCCTTTCGTCTTGGGAGATGCAAGACGAGCCTGCATTCAAGTCACTGCAGGGATATCCGGCCTTATTTTGCGTCAGGGCATTGCAGTGTCCATTCCACTTGAGGCCGCAAACTCAGGGTCCCTCTCACATACCTAGAGCTGAGAGAAGCCTCCTCTTGAGGTGCTTGTGGTAAGGTGGTATTCCTCTGGAGTCGAAGCCAGGGACTAACCTCTCATCTCGAGTTGATTCATGGTCCACGGAGCTCTATCGTGCTGCTACAGGGACCTCAGGATCCCTCCAGCCTTGAAACAATGTTCTTGGGATTTCTCAGGAGTGCCATCAAGGAAATCAAGGCTCCTTTCATGTGTGATGTGCAACACGGAATTGCTCTGCACGCAGTGCAGGGGAATCGGGTCTCATCTCGCGGCGAGGGGGAAGTCTCATGGTTTTTCTCCAGTTGCGGCGGGAACCTGGGGTATATTCTCGAGTTACGACGGGGATGGCCCTTCCACCCACGTGTTTGTTCAGCGACGTCAGGACTCCTGCCTAGTTGCGAGGGACAACTCGGGATTCTCCTCGAGGCTTGGCAGGGCAATTGGGACGCCTCTCCAGCTGAGTTGGGAGACCAAGGGTCCCTTTCCACGTGCCACAGGAATCCTGGGACTCCTATCAAGTTTCACGAGGAGTCAGGCATCGTCTCCTTTGGAGGCACTGATCTCCGCGTACCTCTGGAGTTTTCAAAGGATGTGAGGCCTCCGGTCGCGATGAGGTGGGGAACTAGGTCTTTTTCTGTGGTCTCCACAGGGGATTCAGACATCCTTTCGTCTTGGGAGATGCAAGACGAGCCTGCATTCAAGTCACTGCAGGGATATCCGGCCTTATTTCGAGTCAGGGCATCGCGGTGTCCATTCCACTTGAGGCCGCAAACTCAGGGTCCCTCTCACATAGCTAGAGCTGAGAGAAGCCTCCTCTTGAGGTGCTTGTGGTAAGGTGGTATTCCTCTGGAGTCGAAGCCAGGGACTAACCTCTTATCTCGAGTTGATTTTTGGTCCACGGAGCTCTTTCGTGTTGCTACAGTGACCTCAGGATCCCTCAACCTTGAAACAGTGTTTTTGGCGTTTCTCTGGAGTGCCATCAAGGAAATCAAGGCTCCTTTCATGTGTGATGTGCAACACAGAATTGCTCTGCACGCAGTGCAGGGGAATCGGGCCTCATCTCGCGGCGAGGGGGAAGTCTCATGGTTTTTCTCGAGTTGCGGCGGGAACCTGGGGTATATTCTCGAGTTACGACGGGGATGGCCCTTCCACCCACGTGTTAGTTCAGCGACGGCAGGACTCCTGCCTAGTTGCGAGGGACAACTCGGGATTCTCCTCGAGGCTTGGCAGGGCAATTGGGACGCCTCTCCAGCTGAGGCGGGAGACCAAGGGTCCCTTTCCACGTGCCACAGGAATCTTGCGACTCCTATCAAGTTTCACGAGGAGTCAGGCATCGTCTCCTTTGGAGGCACTGATCTCCGCGTACCTCTGGAGTTTTCAAAGGATGTGAGGCCTCCGGTCGCGATGAGGTGGGGAACTAGGTCTTTCTCTGTGGTCTCCACAGGGGATTCAGACATCCTTTTGTCTTGGGAGATGCAAGACGAGCCTGCATTCAAGTCACTGCAGGGATATCCGGCCTTATTTCGAGTCAGGGCATCGCGGTGTCCATTCCACTTGAGGCCGCAAACTCAGGGTCCCTCTCACATACCTAGAGCTGAGAGAAGCCTCCTCTTGAGGTGCTTGTGGTAAGGTGGTATTCCTCTGGAGTCGAAGCCAGGGACTAACCTCTCATCTCGAGTTGATTCATGGTCCACGAAGCTCTTTCGTGCTGCTACACGGACCTCAGGATCCCTCCAGCCTTGAAACAGTGTTCTTGGGATTTCTCAGGAGTGCCATCAAGGAAATGAAGGCTCCTTTCATGTGTGATGTGCAACACGGAATTGCTCTGCACGCAGTGCAGGGGAATCGGGCCTCATCTCGCGGCGAGGGGGAAGTCTCATGGTTTTTCTCGAGTTGCGGCGGGAACCTGGGGTATATTCTTGAGTTCCGACGGGGATGGCCCTTCCACCGACGTGTTTCTTCAGCGACGTCAGGACTCCTGCCTAGTTGCAAGGGACAACTCGGGATTCTCCTCGAGGCTTGGCAGGGCAATTGGGACGCCTCTCCAGCTGAGGCGGGAGACCAAGGGTCCCTTTCCACGTGCCACAGGAATCCTGGGACTCCTAACAAGTTTCACGAGGAGTCAGGCATCGTCTCCTTTGGAGGCACTGATCTCCCCGTACCTCTGGAGGTTTCAAAGGATGTGAGGCCTCCGGTCGCGATGAGGTGGGGAACTAGGTCTTTCTCTGTGGTCTCCACAGGGGATTCAGACATCCTTTCGTCTTGGGAGATGCAAGACGAGCCTGCATTCAAATCACTGCAGGGATATCCAGCCTTATTTCGAGTCAGGGCATCGCGGTGTCCATTCCATTTGAGGCCGCAAACTCAGGGTCCCTCTCACATACATAGAGCTGAGAGAAGCCTCCTCTTGAGGTGCTTGTGGTAAGGTGGTATTCCTCTGGAGTCGAAGCCAGGGACTAACCTCTCATCTCGAGTTGATTTTTGGTCCACGGAGCTCTTTCGTGTTGCTACAGTGACCTCAGGATCCCTCAACCTTGAAACAGTGTTTTTGGGGTTTCTCTGGAGTGCCATCAAGGAAATCAAGGCTCCTTTCATGTGTGATGTGCAACACAGAATTGCTCTGCACGCAGTGCAGGGGAATCGGGCCTCATCTCGCGGCGAGGGGGAATTCTCATGGTTTTTCTCGAGTTGCGGCGGGAACCTGGGGTATATTCTCGAGTTACGACGGGGATGGCCCTTCCACCCACGTGTTTGTTCAGCGACGTCAGGACTCCGGCCTAGTTGCGAGGGACAACTCGGGATTCTCCTCGAGGCTTGGCAGGGCAATTGGGACGCCTCTCCTGCTGAGGCGGGAGACCAAGGGTCCCTTTCCACGTGCCAGAGGAATCCTGGGACTCCTATCAAGTTTCACGATGAGTCAGGCATCGTCTCCTTTGGAGGCACTGATCTCCGCGTACCTCTGGAGTTTTCAAAGGATGTGAGGCCTCCGGTCGCGATGAGGTGGGGAACTAGGTCTTTCTCTGTGGTCTCCACAGGGGATTCAGACATCCTTTCGTCTTGGGAGATGCAAGACGAGCCTGCATTCAAGTAACTGCAGGGATATCCGGCCTTATTTCGAGTCAGGGCATCGCGGTCTCCATTCCACTGGAGGCCGCAAATCAGGGTCCCTCTCACATACCTAGAGCTGAGAGAAGCCTCCTCTTGAGGTGCTTGTGGTAAGGTGGTATTCCCCTGGAGTTGAAGCCAGGGACTAACCTCTCATCTCGAGTTGATTTTTGGTCCACGGAGCTCTTTCGTGTTGCTACAGTGACCTCAGGATCCCTCTAGCCTTGAAACAGTTTTCTTGGGGTTTCTCTTCAGTGCCATCAAGGAAATCAAGGCTCCTTTCATGTGTGATGTGCAACACGGAATTGCTCTGCACGCAGTGCAGGGTATCGGGCCTCATTTTGCGGCGAGGGGGAAGTCTAATGGTTTTTCTCGAGTTGCGGCAGGAACCTGGGGTATAATCTCGAGTTACGACGGGGAAGGCCCTTCCACCCACGTGTTTGTTCAGCGACGTCAGGACTCCTGCCTAGTTGCGAGGGACAACTCGGGATTCTCCTCGAGGCTTGGCAGGGCAATTGGGACGCCTCTCCAGCTGAGGTGGGAGACCAAGGGTCCCTTTCCACGTGCCACAGGAATCCTGGGACTCCTATCAAGTTTCACGAGGAGTCAGGCATCGTCTCCTTTGGAGGCACTGATCTCCGCGTACCTCTGGAGTTTTCAAAGGATGTGAGGCCTCCGGTCGCGATGAGGTGGGGAACTAGGTCTTTCTCTGTGGTCTCCACAGGGGATTCAGACATCCTTTCGTCTTGGGAGATGCAAGACGAGCCTGCATTCAAGTCACTGCAGGAATATCCGGCCTTATTTCGAGTCAGGGCATCGCGGTGTCCATTCCATTTGAGGCCGCAAACTCAGGGTCCCTCTCACATACATAGAGCTGAGAGAAGCCTCCTCTTGAGGTGCTTGTGGTAAGGTGGTATTCCTCTGGAGTCGAAGCTAGGGACTAACCTCTCATCTCGAGTTCATTTTTGGTCCACGGAGCTCTTTCATGTTGCTACAGTGACCTCAGGATCCCTCAACCTTGAAACAGTGTTCTTGGGGTATCTCTGGAGTGCCATCAAGGAAATTAAGGCTCCTTTCATGTGTGATGTGCAACACGGAATTGCTCTGCATGCAGTGCAGGGGAATCGGGCCTCATCTCGCGGCGAGGGGGAAGTCTCATGGTTTTTCTCGAGTTGCGGCGGGAACCTGGGGTATATTCTCGAGTTACGACGGGGATGGCCCTTCCACACACGTGTTTGTTCAGCGACGTCAGGACTCCTGCCTAGTTGCGAGGGACAACTCGGGATTCTCCTCGAGGCTTGGCAGGGCAATTGGGACGCCTCTCCAGCTGAGGCGGGAGACCAAGAGTCCCTTTCCACGTGCCACAGGAATCCTGGGACTCCTATCAAGTTTCACGAGGAGTCAGGCATCGTCTCCTTTGGAGGCACTGATCTCCGCGTACCTCTGGAGTTTTCAAAGGATGTGAGGCCTCCGGTCGCGATGAGGTGGGGAACTAGGTCTTTCTCTGTGGTCTCCACAGGGGATTCAGACATCCTTTCGTCTTGGGAGATGCAAGACGAGCCTGCATTCAAGTCACTGCAGGGATATCTGGCCTTATTTCGAGTCAGGGCATCGCGGTGTCCATTCCACTTGAGGCCGCAAACTCAGGGTCCCTCTCACATACCTAGAGCTGAGAGAAGCCTCCTCTTGAGGTGCTTGTGGTAAGGTGGTATTCCTCTGGAGTCGAAGCCAGGGACTAACCTCCCATCTCGAGTTGATTTTTGGTCCACGGAGCTCTTTCATGTTGCTACAGTGACCTCAGGATCCCTCTAGCCTTGAAACAGTGTTCTTGGGGTTTCTCTGGAGTGCCATCAAGGAAATCAAGGCTCCTTTCATGTGTGATGTGCAACACGGAATTGCTCTGCACGCAGTGCAGGGTATCGGGCCTCATTTTGCGGCGAGGGGGAAGTCTGATGGTTTTTCGCGAGTGCGGCCGGAACCTGGGGTATAATCTCGAGTTACGACGGGGATGGCCCTTCCACCCACGTGTTTGTTCAGCGACGTCAGGACTCCTGCCTAGTTGCGAGGGACAACTCGGGATTCTCCTGGAGGCTTGGCAGGGCAATTGGGAAGCCTCTCCAGCTGAGGCGGGAGACCAAGGGTCCCTTTCCACTTGCCACAGGAATCCTGGGACTCCTATCAAGTTTCACGAGGAGTCAGGCATCGTCTCCTTTGGAGGCACTGATATCCGCGTACCTCTGGAGTTTTCAAAGGATGTGAGGCCTCCGGTCGCGATGAGGTGGGGAACTAGGTCTTTCTCTGTGGCCTCCACAGGGGATTCAGACATCCTTTTGTCTTGGGAGATGCAAGACGAGCCTGCATTCAAGTCACTGCAGGGATATCCGGCCTTATTTCGAGTCAGGGCATCGCGGTGTCCATTCCACTTGAGGCCGCAAACTCAGGGTCCCTCTCACATACCTAGAGCTGAGAGAAGCCTCCTCTTGAGGTGCTTTTGGTAAGGTGGTACTCCTCTGGAGTCGAAGCCAGGGACTAACCTCTCATCTCGAGTTGATTCATGGTCCACGAAGCTCTTTCGTGCTGCTACACGGACCTCAGGATCCCTCCAGCCTTGAAACAGTGTTCTTGGGATTTCTCAGGAGTGCCATCAAGGAAATGAAGGCTCCTTTCATGTGTGATGTGCAACACGGAATTGCTCTGCACGCAGTGCAGGGGAATCGGGCCTCATCTCGCGGCGAGGGGGAAGTCTCATGGTTTTTCTCGAGTTGCGGCCGGAACCTGGGGTATATTCTTGAGTTACGACGGGGATGGCCCTTCCACCCACGTGTTTCTTCAGCGACGTCAGGACTCCTGCCTAGTTGCGAGGGACAACTCGGGATTCTCCTCGAGGCTTGGCAGGGCAATTGGGACGCCTCCCCAGCTGAGGCGGGAGACCAAGGGTCCCTTTCCACGTGCCACAGGAATCCTGGGACTCCTATCAAGTTTCACGAGGAGTCAGGCATCGTCTCCTTTGGAGGCACTGATCTCCGCATACCTCTGGAGTTTTCAAAGGATGTGAGGCCTCCGGTCGCGATGAGGTGGGGAACTAGGTCTTTCTCTGTGGTCTCCACAGGGGATTCAGACATCCTTTCGTCTTGGGAGATGCAAGACGAGCCTGCATTCAAGTCACTGCAGGGATATCCGGCCTTATTTCGAGTCAGGGCATCGCGGTCTCGATTCCACTTGAGGCCGCAAACTCAGGGTCCCTCTCACATAGCTAGAGCTGAGAGAAGCCTCCTCTTGAGGTGCTTGTGGTAAGGTGGTATTCCTCTGGAGTCGAAGCCAGGGACTAACCTCTCATCTCGAGTTGATTTTTGGTCCACGGAGCTCTTTCGTGTTGCTACAGTGACCTCAGGATCCCTCAACCTTGAAACAGTGTTCTTGGGGTTTCACTGGAGTGCCATCAAGGAAATTAAGGTTCCTTTCATGTGTGATGTGTAACACGGAATTGCTCTGCACGCAGTGCAGGGGAATTTGGCCACATCTCGCGGCGAGGGGGAAGTCTCATGGTTTTTCTCGAGTTGCGGCGGGAACCTGGGGTATATTCTCGAGTTACGACGGGAATGGCCCTTCCACCCACGTGTTTGTTCAGCGACGTCAGGACTCCAGCCTAGTTGCGAGGGACAACTCGGGATTCTCCTCGAGGCTTGGCAGGGCAATTGGGACGCCTCTCCAGCTGAGGCGGGAGACCAAGTGTCCCTTTCCACGTGCCACAGGAATCCTGGGACTCCTATCAAGTTTCACGAGGAGTCAGGCCTCGTCTCCTTTGGAGGCACTGATCTCCGCATATCTCTGGAGTTTTCAAAGGATGTGAGGCCTCCGGTCGCGATGAGGTGGGGAACTAGGTCTTTCTCTGTGGTCTCCACAGGGGATTCAGACATACTTTCGTCTTGGGAGATGCAAGACGAGCCTGCATTCAAGTCACTGCAGGGATATCCGGCCTTATTTCGCGTCAGGGCATCGCGGTGTCCATTCCACTTGAGGCCGCAAACTCAGGGTCCCTCTCACATACCTAGAGCTGAGAGAAGCCTCCTCTTGAGGTGCTTGTGGTAAGGTGGTATTCCTCTGGAGTCGACGCCAGGGACTAACCTCTCATCTCGAGTTGATTTTTGGTCCACGGAGCTCTTTCGTGTTGCTACAGTGACCTCAGGATCCCTCTAGCCTTGAAATTGTGTTCTTGGGGTTTCTCTGGAGTGCCATCAAGGAAATCAAGGCTCCTTTCATGTGTGATGTGCAAGACGGAATTGCTCTGCACGCATTGCAGGGTATCGGGCCTCATTTTGCGGCGAGGGGGAAGTCTAATGGTTTTTCTCGAGTTGCGATTGGAACCTGGGGTATATTCTCGAGTTACGACGGGGATGGCCCTTCCACCCACGTGTTTGTTCAGCGACGTCAGACTCCTGCATAGTTGCGAGGGACAACTCGGGATTCTCCTCGAGGCTTGGCAGGGCAATTGGGACGCCTCTCCAGCTGAGGCGGGAGACCAAGGGTCCCTTTTCACGTGCCACAGGAATCCTGGGACTCCTATCAAGTTTCACGAGGAGTCAGGCATCGTCTCCTTTGGAGGCACTGATCTCCGCGTATCTCTGCAGTTTTCAAAGGATGTGAGGCCTCCGGTCGCGATGAGGTGGGGAACTAGGTCTTTCTCTGTGGTCTCCACAGGGGATTCAGACATCCTTTCGTCTTGGGAGATGCAAGACGAGCCTGCATTCAAGTCACTGCAGGGATATCCGGCCTTATTTTGCGTCAGGGCATTGCAGTGTCCATTCCACTTGAGGCCGCAAACTCAGGGTCCCTCTCACATACCTAGAGCTGAGAGAAGCCTCCTCTTGAGGTGCTTGTGGTAAGGTGGTATTCCTCTGGAGTCGAAGCCAGGGACTAACCTCTCATCTCGAGTTGATTCATGGTCCACGGAGCTCTATCGTGCTGCTACAGGGACCTCAGGATCCCTCCAGCCTTGAAACAATGTTCTTGGGATTTCTCAGGAGTGCCATCAAGGAAATCAAGGCTCCTTTCATGTGTGATGTGCAACACGGAATTGCTCTGCACGCAGTGCAGGGGAATCGGGCCTCATCTCGCGGCGAGGGGGAAGTCTCATGGTTTTTCTCGAGTTGCGGCGGGAACCTGGGGTATATTCTCGAGTTACGAAGGGGTTGGCCCTTCCACCCACGTGTTTGTTCAGCGACGTCAGGACTCCTGCCTAGTTGCGAGGGACAACTCGGGATTCTCCTCGAGGCTTGGCAGGGCAATAGGGACGCCTCTCCAGCTGAGGTGGGAGACCAAGGGTCCCTTTCCACGTGCCACAGGAATCCTGGGACTCCTATCAAGTTTCACGAGGAGTCAGGCATCGTCTCCTTTGGAGGCACTGATCTCCGCGTACCTCTGGAGTTTTCAAAGGATGTGAGGCCTCCGGTCGCAATGAGGTGGGGAACTAGGTCTTTCTCTGTGGTCTCCACAGGGGATTCAGACATCCTTACGTCTTGGGAGATGCAAGACGAGCCTGCATTCAAGTCACTGCAGGGATATCCGGCCTTATTTCGAGTCAGGGCATCGCGGTGTCCATTCCACTTGAGGCCGCAAACTCAGGGTCCCTCTCACATACCTAGAGCTGAGAGAAGCCTCCTCTTGAGGTGCTTGTGGTAAGGTGGTATTCCTCTGGAGTCGAAGCCAGGGACTAACCTCTCATCTCGAGTTGATTTGTGGTCCACGGAGCTCTTTCGTGTTGCAACAGTGACCTCAGGATCCCTCAACCTTGAAACAGTGTTCTTGGGGTTTCTCTGGAGTGCCATCAAGGAAATCAAGGCTCCTTTCATGTGTGATGTGCAACACAAAATTGCTCTGCACGCAGTGCAGGGGAATCGGGCCTCATCTCGCGGCGAGGGGGAAGTCTCATGGTTTTTCTCGAGTTGCGGCGGGAACCTGGGGTATATTCTCGAGTTACGACGGGGATGGCCCTTCCACCCACGTGTTAGTTCAGCGACGGCAGGACTCCTGCCTAGTTGCGAGGGACAACTCGGGATTCTCCTCGAGGCTTGGCAGGGCAATTGGGACGCCTCTCCAGCTGAGGCGGGAGACCAAGGGTCCCTTTCCACGTGCCACAGGAATCTTGCGACTCCTATCAAGTTTCACGAGGAGTCAGGCATCGTCTCCTTTGGAGGCACTGATCTCCGCGTACCTCTGGAGTTTTCAAAGGATGTGAGGCCTCCGGTCGCGATAAGGTGGGGAACTAGGTCTTTCTCTGTGGTCTCCACAGGGGATTCAGACATCCTTTTGTCTTGGGAGATGCAAGACGAGCCTGCATTCAAGTCACTGCAGGGATATCCAGCCTTATTTCGAGTCAGGGCATCGCGGTGTCCATTCCACTTGAGGCCGCAAACTCAGGGTCCCTCTCACATACCTAGAGCTGAGAGAAGCCTCCTCTTGCGGTGCTTGTGGTAAGGTGGTATTCCTCTGGAGTCGAAGCCAGGGACTAACCTCTCATCTCGAGTTGATTCATGGTCCACGAAGCTCTTTCGTGCTGCTACACGGACCTCAGGATCCCTCCAGCTTTGAAACAGTGTTCTTGGGGTTTCTCTGGAGTGCCATCAAGGAAATCAAGGCTCCTTTCATGTGTGATGTGCAAGACGGAATTGCTCTGCACGCATTGCAGGGTATCGGGCCTCATTTTGCGGCGAGGGGGAAGTCTAATGGTTTTTCTCGAGTTGCGATTGGAACCTGGGGTATATTCTCGAGTTACGACGGGGATGGCCCTTCCACCCACGTGTTTGTTCAGCGACGTCAGACTCCTGCATAGTTGCGAGGGACAACTCGGGATTCTCCTCGAGGCTTGGGAGGGCAATTGGGACGCCTCTCCAGCTGAGGCGGGAGACCAAGGGTCCCTTTTCACGTGCCACAGGAATCCTGGGACTCCTATCAAGTTTCACGAGGAGTCAGGCATCGTCTCCTTTGGAGGCACTGATCTCCGCGTATCTCTGCAGTTTTCAAAGGATGTGAGTTCTCCGGTCGCGATGAGGTGGGGAACTAGGTCTTTCTCTGTGGTCTCCACATGGGATTCAGACATCCTTTCGTCTTGGGAGATGCAAGACGAGCCTGCATTCAAGTCACTGCAGGGATATCCGGCCTTATTTTGCGTCAGGTCATTGCAGTGTCCATTCCACTTGAGGCCGCAAACTCAGGGTCCCTCTCACATACCTAGAGCTGAGAGAAGCCTCCTCTTGAGGTGCTTGTGGTAAGGTGGTATTCCTCTGGAGTCGAAGCCAGGGACTAACCTCTCATCTCGAGTTGATTCATGGTCCACGGAGCTCTATCGTGCTGCTACAGGGACCTCAGGATCCCTCCAGCCTTGAAACAATGTTCTTGGGATTTCTCAGGAGTGCCATCAAGGAAATCAAGGCTCCTTTCATGTGTGATGTGCAACACGGAATTGCTCTGCACGCAGTGCAGGGGAATCGGGTCTCATCTCGCGGCGAGGGGGAAGTCTCATGGTTTTTCTCCAGTTGCGGCGGGAACCTGGGGTATATTCTCGAGTTACGACGGGGATGGCCCTTCCACCCACGTGTTTGTTCAGCGACGTCAGGACTCCTGCCTAGTTGCGAGGGACAACTCGGGATTCTCCTCGAGGCTTGGCAGGGCAATTGGGACGCCTCTCCAGCTGAGTTGGGAGACCAAGGGTCCCTTTCCACGTGCCACAGGAATCCTGGGACTCCTATCAAGTTTCACGAGGAGTCAGGCATCGTCTCCTTTGGAGGCACTGATCTCCGCGTACCTCTGGAGTTTTCAAAGGATGTGAGGCCTCCGGTCGCGATGAGGTGGGGAACTAGGTCTTTTTCTGTTATCTCCACAGGGGATTCAGACATCCTTTCGTCTTGGGAGATGCAAGACGAGCCTGCATTCAAGTCACTGCAGGGATATCCGGCCTTATTTCGAGTCAGGGCATCGCGGTGTCCATTCCACTTGAGGCCGCAAACTCAGGGTCCCTCTCACATAGCTAGAGCTGAGAGAAGCCTCCTCTTGAGGTGCTTGTGGTAAGGTGGTATTCCTCTGGAGTCGAAACCAGGGACTAACCTCTTATCTCGAGTTGATTTTTGGTCCACGGAGCTCTTTCGTGTTGCTACAGTGACCTCAGGATCCCTCAACCTTGAAACAGTGTTTTTGGGGTTTCTCTGGAGTGCCATCAAGGAAATCAAGGCTCCTTTCATGTGTGATGTGCAACACAGAATTGCTCTGCACGCAGTGCAGGGGAATCGGGCCTCATCTCGCGGCGAGGGGGAAGTCTCATGGTTTTTCTCGAGTTGCGGCGGGAACCTGGGGTATATTCTCGAGTTACGACGGGGATGGCCCTTCCACCCACGTGTTAGTTCAGCGACGGCAGGACTCCTGCCTAGTTGCGAGGGACAACTCGGGATTCTCCTCGAAGCTTGGCAGGGCAATTGGGACGCCTCTCCAGCTGAGGCGGGAGACCAAGGGTCCCTTTCCACGTGCCACAGGAATCTTGCGACTCCTATCAAGTTTCACGAGGAGTCAGGCATCGTCTCCTTTGGAGGCACTGATCTCCGCGTACCTCTGGAGTTTTCAAAGGATGTGAGGCCTCCGGTCGCGATGAGGTGGGGAACTAGGTCTTTCTCTGTGGTCTCCACAGGGGATTCAGACATCCTTTTGTCTTGGGAGATGCAAGACGAGCCTGCATTCAAGTCACTGCAGGGATATCCGGCCTTATTTCGAGTCAGGGCATCGCGGTGTCCATTCCACTTGAGGCCGCAAACTCAGGGTCCCTCTCACATACCTAGAGCTGAGAGAAGCCTCCTCTTGAGGTGCTTGTGGTAAGGTGGTATTCCTCTGGAGTCGAAGCCAGGGACTAACCTCTCATCTCGAGTTGATTCATGGTCCACGAAGCTCTTTCGTGCTGCTACACGGACCTCAGGATCCCTCCAGCCTTGAAACAGTGTTCTTGGGATTTCTCAGGAGTGCCATCAAGGAAATCAAGGCTCCTTTCATGTGTGATGTGCAACACGGAATTGCTCTGCACGCAGTGCAGGGGAATCGGGCCTCATCTCGCGGCGAGGGGGAAGTCTCATGGTTTTTCTCGAGTTGCGGCGGGAACCTGGGGTATATTCTTGAGTTCCGACGGGGATGGCCCTTCCACCGACGTGTTTCTTCAGCGACGTCAGGACTCCTGCCTAGTTGCAAGGGACAACTCGGGATTCTCCTCGAGGCTTGGCAGGGCAATTGGGACGCCTCTCCAGCTGAGGCGGGAGACCAAGGGTCCCTTTCCACGTGCCACAGGAATCCTGGGACTCCTAACAAGATTCACGAGGAGTCAGGCATCGTCTCCTTTGGAGGCACTGATCTCCCCGTACCTCTGGAGGTTTCAAAGGATGTGAGGCCTCCGGTCGCGATGAGGTGGGGAACTAGGTCTTTCTCTGTGGTCTCCACAGGGGATTCAGACACCCTTTCGTCTTGGGAGATGCAAGACGAGCCTGCATTCAAATCACTGCAGGGATATCCAGCCTTATTTCGAGTCAGGGCATCGCGGTGTCCATTCCATTTGAGGCCGCAAACTCAGGGTCCCTCTCACATACATAGAGCTGAGAGAAGCCTCCTCTTGAGGTGCTTGTGGTAAGGTGGTATTCCTCTGGAGTCGAAGCCAGGGACTAACCTCTCATCTCGAGTTGATTTTTGGTCCACGGAGCTCTTTCGTGTTGCTACAGTGACCTCAGGATCCCTCAACCATGAAACAGTGTTTTTGGGGTTTCTCTGGAGTGCCATCAAGGAAATCAAGGCTCCTTTCATGTGTGATGTGCAACACAGAATTGCTCTGCACGCAGTGCAGGGGAATCGGGCCTCATCTCGCGGCGAGGGGGAATTCTCATGGTTTTTCTCGAGTTGCGGCGGGAACCTGGGGTATATTCTCGAGTTACGACGGGGATGACCCTTCCACCCACGTGTTTGTTCAGCGACGTCAGGACTCCGGCCTAGTTGCGAGGGACAACTCGGGATTCTCCTCGAGGCTTGGCAGGGCAATTGGGACGCCTCTCCTGCTGAGGCGGGAGACCAAGGGTCCCTTTCCACGTGCCAGAGGAATCCTGGGACTCCTATCAAGTTTCACGATGAGTCAGGCATCGTCTCCTTTGGAGGCACTGATCTCCGCGTACCTCTGGAGTTTTCAAAGGATGTGAGGCCTCCGGTCGCGATGAGGTGGGGAACTAGGTCTTTCTCTGTGGTCTCCACAGGGGATTCAGACATCCTTTCGTCTTGGGAGATGCAAGACGAGCCTGCATTCAAGTAACTGCAGGGATATCCGGCCTTATTTCGAGTCAGGGCATCGCGGTCTCCATTCCACTGGAGGCCGCAAATCAGGGTCCCTCTCACATACCTAGAGCTGAGAGAAGCCTCCTCTTGAGGTGCTTGTGGTAAGGTGGTATTCCCCTGGAGTTGAAGCCAGGGACTAACCTCTCATCTCGAGTTGATTTTTGGTCCACGGAGCTCTTTCGTGTTGCTACAGTGACCTCAGGATCCCTCTAGCCTTGAAACAGTTTTCTTGGGGTTTCTCTTCAGTGCCATCAAGGAAATCAAGGCTCCTTTCATGTGTGATGTGCAACACGGAATTGCTCTGCACGCAGTCAGGGTATCGGGCCTCATTTTGCGGCGAGGGGGAAGTCTAATGGTTTTTCTCGAGTTGCGGCAGGAACCTGGGGTATAATCTCGAGTTACGACGGGGAAGGCCCTTCCACCCACGTGTTTGTTCAGCGACGTCAGGACTCCTGCCTAGTTGCGAGTGACAACTCGGGATTCTCCTCGAGGCTTGGCAGGGCAATTGGGACGCCTCTCCAGCTGAGGTGGGAGACCAAGGGTCCCTTTCCACGTGCCACAGGAATCCTGGGACTCCTATCAAGTTTCACGAGGAGTCAGGCATCGTCTCCTTTGGAGGCACTGATCTCCGCGTACCTCTGGAGTTTTCAAAGGATGTGAGGCCTCCGGTCGCGATGAGGTGGGGAACTAGGTCTTTCTCTGTGGTCTCCACAGGGGATTCAGACATCCTTTCGTCTTGGGAGATGCAAGACGAGCCTGCATTCAAGTCACTGCAGGAATATCCGGCCTTATTTCGAGTCAGGGCATCGCGGTGTCCATTCCATTTGAGGCCGCAAACTCAGGGTCCCTCTCACATACATAGAGCTGAGAGAAGCCTCCTCTTGAGGTGCTTGTGGTAAGGTGGTATTCCTCTGGAGTCGAAGCTAGGGACTAACCTCTCATCTCGAGTTCATTTTTGGTCCACGGAGCTCTTTCATGTTGCTACAGTGACCTCAGGATCCTTCAACCTTGAAACAGTGTTCTTGGGGTATCTCTGGAGTGCCATCAAGGAAATTAAGGCTCCTTTCATGTGTGATGTGCAACACGGAATTGCTCTGCATGCAGTGCAGGGGAATCGGGCCTCATCTCGCGGCGAGGGGGAAGTCTCATGGTTTTTCTCGAGTTGCGGCGGGAACCTGGGGTATATTCTCGAGTTACGACGGGGATGGCCCTTCCACTCACGTGTTTGTTCAGCGACGTCAGGACTCCTGCCTAGTTGCGAGGGACAACTCGGGATTCTCCTCGAGGCTTGGCAGGGCAATTGGGACGCCTCTCCAGCTGAGGCGGGAGACCAAGAGTCCCTTTCCACGTGCCACAGGAATCCTGGGACTCCTATCAAGTTTCACGAGGAGTCAGGCATCGTCTCCTTTGGAGGCACTGATCTCCGCGTACCTCTGGAGTTTTCAAAGGATGTGAGGCCTCCGGTCGCGATGAGGTGGGGAACTAGGTCTTTCTCTGTGGTCTCCACAGGGGATTCAGACATCCTTTCGTCTTGGGAGATGCAAGACGAGCCTGCATTCAAGTCACTGCAGGGATATCTGGCCTTATTTCGAGTCAGGGCATCGCGGTGTCCATTCCACTTGAGGCCGCAAACTCAGGGTCCCTCTCACATACCTAGAGCTGAGAGAAGCCTCCTCTTGAGGTGCTTGTGGTAAGGTGGTATTCCTCTGGAGTCGAAGCCAGGGACTAACCTCTCATCTCGAGTTGATTTTTGGTCCACGGAGCTCTTTCATGTTGCTACAGTGACCTCAGGATCCCTCTAGCCTTGAAACAGTGTTCTTGGGGTTTCTCTGGAGTGCCATCAAGGAAATCAAGGCTCCTTTCATGTGTGATGTGCAACACGGAATTGCTCTGCACGCAGTGCAGGGTATCGGGCCTCATTTTGCGGCGAGGGGGAAGTCTGATGGTTTTTCGCGAGTGCGGCCGGAACCTGGGGTATAATCTCGAGTTACGACGGGGATGGCCCTTCCACCCACGTGTTTGTTCAGCGACGTCAGGACTCCTGCCTAGTTGCGAGGGACAACTCGGGATTCTCCTGGAGGCTTGGCAGGGCAATTGGGAAGCCTCTCCAGCTGAGGCGGGAGACCAAGGGTCCCTTCCCACTTGCCACAGGAATCCTGGGACTCCTATCAAGTTTCACGAGGAGTCAGGCATCGTCTCCTTTGGAGGCACTGATATCCGCGTACCTCTGGAGTTTTCAAAGGATGTGAGGCCTCCGGTCGCGATGAGGTGGGGAACTAGGTCTTTCTCTGTGGCCTCCACAGGGGATTCAGACATCCTTTTGTCTTGGGAGATGCAAGACGAGCCTGCATTCAAGTCACTGCAGGGATATCCGGCCTTATTTCGAGTCAGGGCATCGCGGTGTCCATTCCACTTGAGGCCGCAAACTCAGGGTCCCTCTCACATACCTAGAGCTGAGAGAAGCCTCCTCTTGAGGTGCTTTTGGTAAGGTGGTACTCCTCTGGAGTCGAAGCCAGGGACTAACCTCTCATCTCGAGTTGATTCATGGTCCACGAAGCTCTTTCGTGCTGCTACACGGACCTCAGGATCCCTCCAGCCTTGAAACAGTGTTCTTGGGATTTCTCAGGAGTGCCATCAAGGAAATGAAGGCTCCTTTCATGTGTGATGTGCAACACGGAATTGCTCTGCACGCAGTGCAGGGGAATCGGGCCTCATCTCGCGGCGAGGGGGAAGTCTCATGGTTTTTCTCGAGTTGCGGCCGGAACCTGGGGTATATTCTTGAGTTACGACGGGGATGGCCCTTCCACCCACGTGTTTCTTCAGCGACGTCAGGACTCCTGCCTAGTTGCGAGGGACAACTCGGGATTCTCCTCGAGGCTTGGCAGGGCAATTGGGACGCCTCCCCAGCTGAGGCGGGAGACCAAGGGTCCCTTTCCACGTGCCACAGGAATCCTGGGACTCCTATCAAGTTTCACGAGGAGTCAGGCATCGTCTCCTTTGGAGGCACTGATCTCCGCGTACCTCTGGAGTTTTCAAAGGATGTGAGGCCTCTGGTCGCGATGAGGTGGGGAACTAGGTCTTTCTCTGTGGTCTCCACAGGGGATTCAGACATCCTTTCGTCTTGGGAGATGCAAGACGAGCCTGCATTCAAGTCACTGCAGGGATATCCGGCCTTATTTCGAGTCAGGGCATCGCGGTCTCGATTCCACTTGAGGCCGCAAACTCAGGGTCCCTCTCACATAGCTAGAGCTGAGAGAAGCCTCCTCTTGAGGTGCTTGTGGTAAGGTGGTATTCCTCTGGAGTCGAAGCCAGGGACTAACCTCTCATCTCGAGTTGATTTTTGGTCCACGGAGCTCTTTCGTGTTGCTACAGTGACCTCAGGATCCCTCAACCTTGAAACAGTGTTCTTGGGGTTTCACTGGAGTGCCATCAAGGAAATTAAGGTTCCTTTCATGTGTGATGTGTAACACGGAATTGCTCTGCACGCAGTGCAGGGGAATTTGGCCACATCTCGCGGCGAGGGGGAAGTCTCATGGTTTTTCTCGAGTTGCGGCGGGAACCTGGGGTATATTCTCGAGTTACGACGGGGATGGCCCTTCCACCCACGTGTTTGTTCAGCGACGTCAGGACTCCAGCCTAGTTGCGAGGGACAACTCGGGATTCTCCTCGAGGCTTGGCAGGGCAATTGGGACGCCTCTCCAGCTGAGGCGGGAGACCAAGGGTCCCTTTCCACGTGCCACAGGAATCCTGGGACTCCTATCAAGTTTCACGAGGAGTCAGGCCTCGTCTCCTTTGGAGGCACTGATCTCCGCATATCTCTGGAGTTTTCAAAGGATGTGAGGCCTCCGGTCGCGATGAGGTGGGGAACTAGGTCTTTCTCTGTGGTCTCCACAGGGGATTCAGACATCCTTTCGTCTTGGGAGATGCAAGACGAGCCTGCATTCAAGTCACTGCAGGGATATCCGGCCTTATTTCGAGTCAGGGCATCGCGGTGTCCATTCCACTTGAGGCCGCAAACTCAGGGTCCCTCTCACATACCTAGAGCTGAGAGAAGCCTCCTCTTGAGGTGCTTGTGGTAAGGTGGTATTCCTCTGGAGTCGACGCCAGGGACTAACCTCTCATCTCGAGTTGATTTTTGGTCCACGGAGCTCTTTCGTGTTGCTACAGTGACCTCAGGATCCCTCTAGCCTTGAAATTGTGTTCTTGGGGTTTCTCTGGAGTGCCATCAAGGAAATCAAGGCTCCTTTCATGTGTGATGTGCAAGACGGAATTGCTCTGCACGCATTGCAGGGTATCGGGCCTCATTTTGCGGCGAGGGGGAAGTCTAATGGTTTTTCTCGAGTTGCGATTGGAACCTGGGGTATATTCTCGAGTTACGACGGGGATGGCCCTTCCACCCACGTGTTTGTTCAGCGACGTCAGACTCCTGCATAGTTGCGAGGGACAACTCGGGATTCTCCTCGAGGCTTGGCAGGGCAATTGGGACGCCTCTCCAGCTGAGGCGGGAGACCAAGGGTCCCTTTTCACGTGCCACAGGAATCCTGGGACTCCTATCAAGTTTCACGAGGAGTCAGGCATCGTCTCCTTTGGAGGCACTGATCTCCGCGTATCTCTGCAGTTTTCAAAGGATGTGAGGCCTCCGGTCGCGATGAGGTGGGGAACTAGGTCTTTCTCTGTGGTCTCCACAGGGGATTCAGACATCCTTTCGTCTTGGGAGATGCAAGACGAGCCTGCATTCAAGTCACTGCAGGGATATCCGGCCTTATTTTGCGTCAGGGCATTGCAGTGTCCATTCCACTTGAGGCCGCAAACTCAGGGTCCCTCTCACATACCTAGAGCTGAGAGAAGCCTCCTCTTGAGGTGCTTGTGGTAAGGTGGTATTCCTCTGGAGTCGAAGCCAGGGACTAACCTCTCATCTCGAGTTGATTCATGGTCCACGGAGCTCTATCGTGCTGCTACAGGGACCTCAGGATCCCTCCAGCCTTGAAACAATGTTCTTGGGATTTCTCAGGAGTGCCATCAAGGAAATCAAGGCTCCTTTCATGTGTGATGTGCAACACGGAATTGCTCTGCACGCAGTGCAGGGGAATCGGGCCTCATCTCGCGGCGAGGGGGAAGTCTCATGGTTTTTCTCGAGTTGCGGCGGGAACCTGGGGTATATTCTCGAGTTACGAAGGGGTTGGCCCTTCCACCCACGTGTTTGTTCAGCGACGTCAGGACTCCTGCCTAGTTGCGAGGGACAACTCGGGATTCTCCTCGAGGCTTGGCAGGGCAATAGGGACGCCTCTCCAGCTGAGGTGGGAGACCAAGGGTCCCTTTCCACGTGCCACAGGAATCCTGGGACTCCTATCAAGTTTCACGAGGAGTCAGGCATCGTCTCCTTTGGAGGCACTGATCTCCGCGTACCTCTGGAGTTTTCAAAGGATGTGAGGCCTCCGGTCGCAATGAGGTGGGGAACTAGGTCTTTCTCTGTGGTCTCCACAGGGGATTCAGACATCCTTACGTCTTGGGAGATGCAAGACGAGCCTGCATTCAAGTCACTGCAGGGATATCCGGCCTTATTTCGAGTCAGGGCATCGCGGTGTCCATTCCACTTGAGGCCGCAAACTCAGGGTCCCTCTCACATACCTAGAGCTGAGAGAAGCCTCCTCTTGAGGTGCTTGTGGTAAGGTGGTATTCCTCTGGAGTCGAAGCCAGGGACTAACCTCTCATCTCGAGTTGATTTGTGGTCCACGGAGCTCTTTCGTGTTGCAACAGTGACCTCAGGATCCCTCAACCTTGAAACAGTGTTCTTGGGGTTTCTCTGGAGTGCCATCAAGGAAATCAAGGCTCCTTTCATGTGTGATGTGCAACACAAAATTGCTCTGCACGCAGTGCAGGGGAATCGGGCCTCATCTCGCGGCGAGGGGGAAGTCTCATGGTTTTTCTCGAGTTGCGGCGGGAACCTGGGGTATATTCTCGAGTTACGACGGGGATGGCCCTTCCACCCACGTGTTAGTTCAGCGACGGCAGGACTCCTGCCTAGTTGCGAGGGACAACTCGGGATTCTCCTCGAGGCTTGGCAGGGCAATTGGGACACCTCTCCAGCTGAGGCGGGAGACCAAGGGTCCCTTTCCACGTGCCACAGGAATCTTGCGACTCCTATCAAGTTTCACGAGGAGTCAGGCATCGTCTCCTTTGGAGGCACTGATCTCCGCATACCTCTGGAGTTTTCAAAGGATGTGAGGCCTCCGGTCGCGATAAGGTGGGGAACTAGGTCTTTCTCTGTGGTCTCCACAGGGGATTCAGACATCCTTTTGTCTTGGGAGATGCAAGACGAGCCTGCATTCAAGTCACTGCAGGGATATCCAGCCTTATTTCGAGTCAGGGCATCGCGGTGTCCATTCCACTTGAGGCCGCAAACTCAGGGTCCCTCTCACATACCTAGAGCTGAGAGAAGCCTCCTCTTGAGGTGCTTGTGGTAAGGTGGTATTCCTCTGGAGTCGAAGCCAGGGACTAACCTCTCATCTCGAGTTGATTCATGGTCCACGAAGCTCTTTCGTGCTGCTACACGGACCTCAGGATCCCTCCAGCCTTGAAACAGTGTTCTTGGGATTTCTCAGGAGTGCCATCAAGGAAATCAAGGCTCCTTTCATGTGTGATATGCAACACGGAATTGCTCTGCACGCAGTGCAGGGGAATCGGGCCTCATCTCGCGGCGAGGGGGAAGTCTCATGGTTTTTCTCGAGTTGCGGCGGGAACCTGGGGTATATTCTTGAGTTACGACGGGGATGGCCCTTCCACCCACGTGTTTCTTCAGCGACGTCAGGACTCCTGCCTAGTTGCGAGGGACAACTCGGGATTCTCCTCGAGGCTTGGCAGGGCAATTGGGACGCCTCTCCAGCTGAGGCGGGAGACCAAGGGTCCCTTTCCACGTGCCACAGGAATCTTGCGACTCCTATCAAGTTTCACGAGGAGTCAGGCATCGTCTCCTTTGGAGGCACTGATCTCCGCGTACCTCTGGAGTTTTCAAAGGATGTGAGGCCTCCGGTCGCGATGAGGTGGGGAACTAGGTCTTTCTCTGTGGTCTCCACAGGGGATTCAGACATCCTTTTGTCTTGGGAGATGCAAGACGAGCCTGCATTCAAGTCACTGCAGGGATATCCGGCCTTATTTCGAGTCAGGGCATCGCGGTGTCCATTCCACTTGAGGCCGCAAACTCAGGGTCCCTCTCACATACCTAGAGCTGAGAGAAGCCTCCTCTTGAGGTGCTTGTGGTAAGGTGGTATTCCTCTGGAGTCGAAGCCAGGGACTAACCTCTCATCTCGAGTTGATTCATGGTCCACGAAGCTCTTTCGTGCTGCTACAGGGACCTCAGGATCCCTCCAGCCTTGAAACAGTGTTCTTGGGATTTCTCAGGAGTGCCATCAAGGAAATCAAGGCTCCTTTCATGTGTGATGTGCAACACGGAATTGCTCTGCACGCAGTGCAGGGGAATTGGGCCACATCTCGCGGCGAGGGGGAAGTCTCATGGTTTTTCTCGAGTTGCGGCGGGAACCTGGGGTATATTCTCGAGTTACGACGGGGATGGCCCTTCCACCCACGTGTTTGTTCAGCGACGTCAGGACTCCTGCCTAGTTGCGAGGGACAACTCGGGATTCTCCTCGAGGCTTGGCAGGGCAATTGGGACGCCTCTCCAGCTGAGGTGGGAGACCAAGGGTCCCTTTCCACGTGCCACAGGAATCCTGGGACTCCTATCAAGTTTCACGAGGAGTCAGGCATCGTCTCCTTTGGAGGCACTGATCTCCCCGTACCTCTGGAGGTTTCAAAGGAAGTGAGGCCTCAGGTCGCGATGAAGTGGGGAACTAGGTCTTTCTCTGTGGTCTCCACAGGGGATTCAGACATCCTTTCGTCTTGGGAGATGCAAGACGAGCCTGCATTCAAGTCACTGCAGGGATATCCAGCCTTATTTCGAGTCAGGGCATCGCGGTGTCCATTCCACTTGAGGCCGCAAACTCAGGGTCCCTCTCACATACATAGAGCTGAGAGAAGCCTCCTCTTGAGGTGCTTGTGGTAAGGTGGTATTCCTCTGGAGTCGAAGCCAGGGACTAACCTCTCATCTCGAGTTCATTTTTGGTCCACGGAGCTCTTTCATGTTGCTACAGTGACCTCAGGATCCCTCAACCTTGAAACAGTGTTCTTGGGGTATCTCTGGAGTGCCATCAAGGAAATTAAGGCTCCTTTCATGTGTGATGTGCAACACGGAATTGCTCTGCATGCAGTGCAGGGGAATCGGGCCTCATCTCGCGGCGAGGGGGAAGTCTCATGGTTTTTCTCGAGTTGCGGCGGGAACCTGGGGTATATTCTCGAGTTACGACGGGGATGGCCCTTCCACACACGTGTTTGTTCAGCGACGTCAGGACTCCTGCCTAGTTGCGAGGGACAACTCGGGATTCTCCTCGAGGCTTGGCAGGGTAATTGGGACGCCTCTCCAGCTGAGGCGGGAGACCAAGGGACCCTTTCCACGTGCCACAGGAATCCTGGGACTCCTATCAAGTTTCACGAGGAGTCAGGCATCGTCTCCTTTGGAGGCACTGATCTCCGCGTACCTCTGGAGTTTTCAAAGGATGTGAGGCCTCCGGTCGCAATGAGGTGGGGAACTAGGTCTTTCTCTGTGGTCTCCACAGGGGATTCAGACATCCTTTCGTCTTGGGAGATGCAAGACGAGCCTGCATTCAAGTCACTGAAGGGATATCTGGCCTTATTTCGAGTCAGGGCATCGCGGTGTCCATTCCACTTGAGGCCGCAAACTCAGGGTCCCTCTCACATACCTAGAGCTGAGAGAAGCCTCCTCTTGAGGTGCTTGTGGTAAGGTGGTATTCCTCTGGAGTCGAAGCCAGGGACTAACCTCTCATCTCGAGTTGATTTTTGGTCCACGGAGCTCTTTCATGTTGCTACAGTGACCTCAGGATCCCTCTAGCCTTGAAACGGTGTTCTTGGGGTTTCTCTGCAGTGCCATCAAGGAAATCAAGGCTCCTTTCATGTGTCATGTGCAACACGGAATTGCTCTGCACGCAGTGCAGGGGAATCGGGCCTCATCTCGCGGCGAGGGGGAAGTCTCATGGTTTTTCTCGAGTTGCGGCGGGAACCTGGGGTATATTCTCGAGTTACGACGGAGATGGCCCTTCCACCCACGTGTTTGTTCAGCGACGACAGGACTCCTGCCTACTTGCGAGGGACAACTCGGGATTCTCCTCGAGGCTTGGCAGGGCAATTCGGACGCCTCTCCAGCTGAGGCGGGAGACCAAGTGTCCCTTTCCACGTGCCACAGGAATCCTGTGACTCCTATCAAGTTTGACGAGGAGTCAGGCATCGTCTCCTTTGGAGGCACTGATCTCCGCGTACCTCTGGAGTTTTCAAAGGATGTGAGGCCTCCGGTCGCGATGAGGTGGGGAACTAGGTCATTCTCTGTGGTCTCCACAGGGGATTCAGACATCCTTTCGTCTTGGGAGATGCAAGACGAGCCTGCATTCAAGTCACTGCAGGGGTATCCGGCCTTATTTCGCGTCAGGGAATCGCGGTGTCCATTCCACTTGAGGCCGAAAACTCAGGGTCCCTCTCACATAGCTAGAGCTGAGAGAAGCCTCCTCTTGAGGTGCTTGTGGTAAGGTGGTATTCCTCTGGAGTCGAAGCCAGGGACTAACCTCTCATCTCGAGTTGATTTTTGGTCCACGGAGTTCTTTCGTGTGGCTACAGTGACCTCAGGATCCCTCTAGCCTTGAAACAGTGTTCTTGGGGTTTCTCTGGAGTGCCATCAAGGAAATCAAGGCTCCTTTCATGTGTGATGTGTAACACGGAATTGATCTGCACGCAGTGTGGGGGAATCAGGCCTCATCTCGCGGCGAGGGGGAAGTCTCATGGTTTTTCTCGACTTGCGGCGGGAACCTGGGGTATATTCTCGAGTTACGACGGGGATGGCCCTTCCACCCACGTGTTTGTTCAGCGATGTCAGGATTCCTGCCTAGTTGCGAGGGACAACTCGGGATTCTCCTCGAGGCTTGGCAGGGCAATTGGGACGCCTCTCCAGCTGAGGCGGGAGACCAAGGGTCCCTTTCCAAGTGCCACAGGAATCCTGGGACTCCTATCAAGTTTCACGAGGAGTCAGGCATCGTCTCCTTTGGAGGCACTGATCTCCGCGTACCTCTGGAGTTTTCAAAGGATGTGAGGCCTCAGTTCGCGATGAAGTGGGGAACTAGGTCTTTCTCTGTGGTCTCCACAGGGGATTCAGACATTCTTTCGTCTTGGGAGATGCAAGACGAGCCTGCATTCAAGTCACTGCAGGGATATCCGGCCTTATTTCGAGTCAGGGCATCGCGGTGTCCATTCCACTTGAGGCCGCAAACTCAGGGTCCCTCTCACATAGCTAGAGCTGAGAGAAGCCTCCTCTTGAGGTGCTTGTGGTAAGGTGGTATTCCTCTGGAGTCGAAGCCAGGGACTAACCTCTCATCTCGAGTTGATTTTTGGTCCACGGAGCTCTTTCGTGTTGCTACAGTGACCTCAGGATCCCTCTAGCCTTGAAACAGTGTTCTTGGGGTTTCTCTGGAGTGCCATCAAGGAAATCAAGGCTCCTTTCATGTGTGATGTGCAACACGGAATTGCTCTGCACGCAGTGCAGGGGAATCGGGCCTCATCTCGCGGCGAGGGGGAAGTCTCATGGTTTTTCTCGAGTTGCGGCGGGAACCTGGGGTATATTCTCGAGTTACGACGGAGATGGCCCTTCCACCCACGTGTTTGTTCAGCGACGTCAGGACTCCTGCCTAGTTGCGAGGGACAACTCGGGATTCTCCTCGAGGCTTGGCAGGGCAATCGGGACTCCTCTCCAGCTGAGGCGGGAGACCAAGGGTCCCTTTCCACGTGCCACAGGAATCCTGGGACTCCTATCAAGTTTCACGAGGAGTCAGGCATCGTCTCCTTTGGAGGCACTGATCTCCGCGTACCTCTGGAGTTTTCAAAGGATGTGAGGCCTCCGGTCGCGATGAGGTGGGGAACTAGGTCTTTCTCTGTGGTCTCCACAGGGGATTCAGACATCCTTTCGTCTTGGGAGATGCAAGACGAGCCTGCATTCAAGTCACTGCAGGGATATCCGGCCTTATTTCGAGTCAGGGCATCGCGGTGTCCATTCCACTTGAGGCCGCAAACTCAGGGTCCCTCTCACATAGCTAGAGCTGAGAGAAGCCTCCTCTTGAGGTGCTTGTGGTAAGGTGGTATTCCTCTGGAGTCGAAGCCAGGGACTAACCTCTCATCTCGAGTTGATTTTTGGTCCACGGAGCTCTTTCGTGTTGCTACAGTGACCTCAGGATCCCTCTAGCCTTGAAACAGTGTTCTTGGGGTTTCTCTGGAGTGCCATCAAGGAAATCAAGGCTCCTTTCATGTGTGATGTGCAACACGGAATTGCTCTGCACGCAGTGCAGGGGAATCGGGCCTCATCTCGCGGCGAGGGGGAAGTCTCATGGTTTTTCTCGAGTTGCGGCGGGAACCTGGGGTATATTCTCGAGTTACGACGGGGATGGCCCTTCCACCCACGTGTTAGTTCAGCGACGGCAGGACTCCTGCCTAGTTGCGAGGGACAACTCGGGATTCTCCTCGAGGCTTGGCAGGGCAATTGGGACGCCTCTCCAGCTGAGGCGGGAGACCAAGGGTCCCTTTCCACGTGCCACAGGAATCTTGCGACTCCTATCAAGTTTCACGAGGAGTCAGGCATCGTCTCCTTTGGAGGCACTGATCTCCGCGTACCTCTGGAGTTTTCAAAGGATGTGAGGCCTCCGGTCGCGATAAGGTGGGGAACTAGGTCTTTCTCTGTGGTCTCCACAGGGGATTCAGACATCCTTTTGTCTTGGGAGATGCAAGACGAGCCTGCATTCAAGTCACTGCAGGGATATCCAGCCTTATTTCGAGTCAGGGCATCGCGGTGTCCATTCCACTTGAGGCCGCAAACTCAGGGTCCCTCTCACATACCTAGAGCTGAGAGAAGCCTCCTCTTGAGGTGCTTGTGGTAAGGTGGTATTCCTCTGGAGTCGAAGCCAGGGACTAACCTCTCATCTCGAGTTGATTCATGGTCCACGAAGCTCTTTCGTGCTGCTACACGGACCTCAGGATCCCTCCAGCCTTGAAACAGTGTTCTTGGGATTTCTCAGGAGTGCCATCAAGGAAATCAAGGCTCCTTTCATGTGTGATATGCAACACGGAATTGCTCTGCACGCAGTGCAGGGGAATCGGGCCTCATCTCACGGCGAGGGGGAAGTCTCATGGTTTTTCTCGAGTTGCGGCGGGAACCTGGGGTATATTCTTGAGTTACGACGGGGATGGCCCTTCCACCCACGTGTTTCTTCAGCGACGTCAGGACTCCTGCCTAGTTGCGAGGGACAACTCGGGATTCTCCTCGAGGCTTGGCAGGGCAATTGGGAAGCCTCTCCAGCTGAGGCGGGAGACCAAGGGTCCCTTTCCACGTGCCACAGGAATCTTGCGACTCCTATCAAGTTTCACGAGGAGTCAGGCATCGTCTCCTTTGGAGGCACTGATCTCCGCGTACCTCTGGAGTTTTCAAAGGATGTGAGGCCTCCGGTCGCGATGAGGTGGGGAACTAGGTCTTTCTCTGTGGTCTCCACAGGGGATTCAGACATCCTTTTGTCTTGGGAGATGCAAGACGAGCCTGCATTCAAGTCACTGCAGGGATATCCGGCCTTATTTCAAGTCAGGGCATCGCGGTGTCCATTCCACTTGAGGCCGCAAACTCAGGGTCCCTCTCACATACCTAGAGCTGAGAGAAGCCTCCTCTTGAGGTGCTTGTGGTAAGGTGGTATTCCTCTGGAGTCGAAGCCAGGGACTAACCTCTCATCTCGAGTTGATTCATGGTCCACGAAGCTCTTTCGTGCTGCTACAGGGACCTCAGGATCCCTCCAGCCTTGAAACAGTGTTCTTGGGATTTCTCAGGAGTGCCATCAAGGAAATCAAGGCTCCTTTCATGTGTGATGTGCAACACGGAATTGCTCTGCACGCAGTGCAGGGGAATTGGGCCACATCTCGCGGCGAGGGGGAAGTCTCATGGTTTTTCTCGAGTTGCGGCGGGAACCTGGGGTATATTCTCGAGTTACGACGGGGATGGCCCTTCCACCCACGTGTTTGTTCAGCGACGTCAGGACTCCTGCCTAGTTGCGAGGGACAACTCGGGATTCTCCTCGAGGCTTGGCAGGGCAATTGGGACGCCTCTCCAGCTGAGGCGGGAGACCAAGGGTCCCTTTCCACGTGCCACAGGAATCCTGGGACTCCTATCAAGTTTCACGAGGAGTCAGGCATCGTCTCCTTTGGAGGCACTGATCTCCCCGTACCTCTGGAGGTTTCAAAGGATGTGAGGCCTCAGGTCGCGATGAAGTGGGGAACTAGGTCTTTCTCTGTGGTCTCCACAGGGGATTCAGACATCCTTTCGTCTTGGGAGATGCAAGACGAGCCTGCATTCAAGTCACTGCAGGGATATCCAGCCTTATTTCGAGTCAGGGCATCGCGGTGTCCATTCCACTTGAGGCCGCAAACTCAGGGTCCCTCTCACATACATAGAGCTGAGAGAAGCCTCCTCTTGAGGTGCTTGTGGTAAGGTGGTATTCCTCTGGAGTCGAAGCCAGGGACTAACCTCTCAGCTCGAGTTCATTTTTGGTCCACGGAGCTCTTTCATGTTGCTACAGTGACCTCAGGATCCCTCAACCTTGAAACAGTGTTCTTGGGGTATCTCTGGAGTGCCATCAAGGAAATTAAGGCTCCTTTCATGTGTGATGTGCAACACGGAATTGCTCTGCATGCAGTGCAGGGGAATCGGGCCTCATCTCGCGGCGAGGGGGAAGTCTCATGGTTTTTCTCGAGTTGCGGCGGGAACCTGGGGTATATTCTCGAGTTACGACGGGGATGGCCCTTCCACACACGTGTTTGTTCAGCGACGTCAGGACTCCTGCCTAGTTGCGAGGGACAACTCGGGATTCTCCTCGAGGTTTGGCAGGGCAATTGGGACGCCTCTCCAGCTGAGGCGGGAGACCAAGGGTCCCTTTCCACGTGCCACAGGAATCCTGGGACTCCTATCAAGTTTCACGAGGAGTCAGGCATCGTCTCCTTTGGAGGCACTGATCTCCGCGTACCTCTGGAGTTTTCAAAGGATGTGAGGCCTCCGGTCGCAATGAGGTGGGGAACTAGGTCTTTCTCTGTGGTCTCCACAGGGGATTCAGACATCCTTTCATCTTGGGAGATGCAAGACGAGCCTGCATTCAAGTCACTGAAGGGATATCTGGCCTTATTTCGAGTCAGGGCATCGCGGTGTCCATTCCACTTGAGGCCGCAAACTCAGGGTCCCTCTCACATACCTAGAGCTGAGAGAAGCCTCCTCTTGAGGTGCTTGTGGTAAGGTGGTATTCCTCTGGAGTCGAAGCCAGGGACTAACCTCTCATCTCGAGTTGATTTTTGGTCCACGGAGCTCTTTCATGTTGCTACAGTGACCTCAGGATCCCTCTAGCCTTGAAACAGTGTTCTTGGGGTTTCTCTGCAGTGCCATCAAGGAAATCAAGGCTCCTTTCATGTGTCATGTGCAACACGGAATTGCTCTGCACGCAGTGCAGGGGAATCGGGCCTCATCTCGCGGCGAGGGGGAAGTCTCATGGTTTTTCTCGAGTTGCGGCGGGAACCTGGGGTATATTCTCGAGTTACGACGGAGATGGCCCTTCCACCCACGTGTTTGTTCAGCGACGTCAGGACTCCTGCCTAGTTGCGAGGGACAACTCGGGATTCTCCTCGAGGCTTGGCAGGGCAATTGGGACGCCTCTCCAGCTGAGGCGGGAGACCAAGGGTCCCTTTCCACGTGCCACAGGAATCCTGGGACTCCTATCAAGTTTCACGAGGAGTCAGGCCTCGTCTCCTTTGGAGGCACTGATCTCCGCGTACCTCTGGAGTTTTCAAAGAATGTGAGGCCTCCGGTCGCGATGAGGTGGGGAACTATGTCTTTCTCTGTGGTCTCCACAGGGGATTCAGACATCCTTTCGTCTTGGGAGATGCAAGACGAGCCTGCATTCAAGTCACTGCAGGGATATCCGGCCTTATTTCGCGTCAGGGCATCGCGGTGTCCATTCCACTTGAGGCCGCAAACTCAGGGTCCCTCTCACATACCTAGAGCTGAGAGAAGCCTCCTCTTGAGGTGCTTGTGGTAAGGTGGTATTCCTCTGGAGTCGAAGCCAGGGACTAACCTCTCATCTCGAGTTGATTTTTGGTCCACGGAGCTCTTTCGTGTTGCTACAGTGACCTCAGGATACCTCTAGCCTTGAAACTGTGTTCTTGGGGTTTCTCTGGAGTGCCATCAAGGAAATCAAGGCTCCTTTCATGTGTGATGTGCAAGACGGAATTGCTCTGCACGCATTGCAGGGTATCGGGCCTCATTTTGCGGCGAGGGGGAAGTCTAATGGTTTTTCTCGAGTTGCGATTGGAACCTGGGGTATATTCTCGAGTTACGACGGGGATGGCCCTTCCACCCACGTGTTTGTTCAGCGACGTCAGACTCCTGCCTAGTTGCGAGGGACAACTCGGGATTCTCCTCGAGGCTTAGCAGGGCAATTGGGACGCCTCTCCAGCTGAGGCGGGAGACCTAGGGTCCCTTTTCACGTGCCACAGGAATCCTGGGACTCCTATCAAGTTTCACGAGGAGTCAGGCATCGTCTCCTTTGGAGGCACTGATCTCCGGGTACCTCTGGAGTTTTCAAAGGATGTGAGGCCTCCGGTCGCGATGAGGTGGGAAACTAGGTCTTTCTCTGCGGTCTCCACAGGGGATTCAGACATCCGTTCATATGGGAGATGCAAGACGAGCCTACATTCAAGTCACTGCAGGGATATCCGGCTTTATTTCGCGTCAGGGCATCGCAGTGTCCATTCCACTTGAGGCCACAAACTCAGGGTCCCTCTCACATACATAGAGCTGAGAGAAGCCTCCTCTTGAGGTGCTTGTGGTAAGGTGGTATTCCTCTGGAGTCGAAGCCAGGGAATAACCTCTCATCTCGAGTTGATTTTTGGTCCACGGAGCTCTTTCATGTTGCTACAGTGACCTCAGGATCCCTCAACCTTGAAACAGTGTTCTTGGGGTTTCTCTGGAGTGCCATCAAGGAAATTAAGGCTCCTTTCATGTGTGATGTGCAACACGGAATTGCTCTGCACACAGTGCAGGGGAATCGGGCCTCATCTCGCGGCGAGGGGGAAGTCTCATGGTTTTTCTCGAGTTGCAGCGGGAACCTGGGCTGTATTCTCGAGTTACGATGGGTATGGCCCTTCCACACACGTGTTTGTTCAGCGACGACAGGACTCCTGCCTAGTTGTGAGGGACAACTCGGGATTCTGCTCGAGGCTTGGCAGGGCAATTGGGACGCCTCTCCAGCTGAGGCGGGAGACCAAGGGTCCCTTTCCACGTGCCACAGGAATCCTGGGACTCCTATCAAGTTTCACGAGGAGTCAGGCATCGTCTCCTTTGGAGGCACTGATCTCCGCGTACCTCTGGAGTTTTCAAAGGATGTGAGGCCTCAGGTCGCGAGGAGGTGGGGAACTAGGTCTTTCTCTGTGGTCTCCAGAGGGGATTCAGACATCCTTTCGTCTTGGGAGATGCAAGACGAGCCTGCATTCAAGTCACGGCAGGGATATCCGGCCTTATTTCGAGTCAGGGCTTAGCGGTGTCCATTCCACTTGAGGCTGCAAATTCAGGGTCCCTATCACATACATAGAGCTGAGAGAAGCCTCCTCTTGAGGTGCTTGTGGTAAGGTGGTATTGCTCTGGAGTCGAAGCCAGGGACTAACCACTCATCTCGAGTTGATTTTTGGTCCACGGAGCTCTTTCGTGTTGCTACAGTGACCTCAGGATCCCTCTAGCCTTGAAACAGTATTCTTGGGTTTTCTCTGGAGTGCCATCAAGGAAATCAAGGCTCCTTTAATGTGTGATGTGCAACACGGAATTGCTCTGCACGCAGTGCAGGGGAATCGAACCTCATTTTGCGGCGAGGGGGAAGTCTCATGGTTTTTCTCGAGTTGCGGCGGGAACCTGGGGTATATTCTCGAGTTACGACGGAGATGGCCCTTCCACCCACGTGTTTGTTCAGCGACGTCAGGACTCCTGCCTAGTTGCGAGGGACAACTCGGGATTCTCCTCGAGGCTTGGCAGGGCAATTGGGACGCCTCTCCTGCTGAGGCGGGAAACCAAACGTCCCTTTCCACGTGCCAGAGGAATCCTGGGACTCCTATCAAGTTTCACGATGAGTCAGGCATCGTCTCCTTTGGAGGCACTGATCTCCGCGTACCTCTGGAGTTTTAAAAGGATGTGAGGCCTCCGGTCGCGATGAGGTAGGGAACTAGGTCTTTCTCTGTGGTCTCCACAGGTGATTCAGACATCCTTTCGTCTTGTTAGATGCAAGAAGAGCCTGCATTCAAGTCACTGCAGGGATATCCGGCCTTATTTCGAGTCAGGGCATCCCGGTCTCCATTCCACTGGAGGCCGCAAATCAGGGTCCCTCTCACATACCTAGAGCTGAGAGAAGCCTCCTCTTGAGGTGCATGTGGTAAGGTGGTATTCCCCTGGAGTCGAAGCCAGGGACTAACCTCTCATCTCGAGTTGATTTTTGGTCCACGGAACTCTTTCGTGTTACTACAGTGACCTCAGGATCCCTCTAGCCTTGAAACAGTTTTCTTGGGTTTTCTCTTGAGTGCCATCAAGGAAATCAAGGCTCCTTTCATGTGTGATGTGCAACACGGAATTGCTCTGCACGCAGTGTAGGGGAATCGGGCCTCATCTCGCGGCGAGGGGGAAGTCTCATGGTTTTTCTCGAGTTGCAGCGGGAACCTGGGCTGTATTCTCGAGTTACGATGGGGATGGCCCTTCCACACACGTGTTTGTTCAGCGACGTCAGGACTCCTGCCTAGTTGTGAGGGACAACTCGGGATTCTGCTCGAGGCTTGGCAGGGCAATTGGGACGCCTCTCCAGCTGAGGCGGGAGACCAAGGGTCCCTTTCCACGTGCCACAGGAATCCTGGGACTCCTATCAAGTTTCACGAGGAGTCAGGCATCGTCTCCTTTGGAGGCACTGATCTCCGCGTACCTCTGGAGTTTTCAAAGGATGTGAGGCTTCCGGTCGCGAGGAGGGGGGAACTAGGTCTTTCTCTGTGGTCTCCAGAGGGGATTCAGACATCCTTTCGTCTTGGGAGATGCAAGACGAGCCTGCATTCAAGTCACTGCAGGGATATCCGGCCTTATTTCGAGTCAGGGCTTAGCGGTGTCCATTCCACTTGAGGCTGCAAATTCAGGGTCCCTATCACATACATAGAGCTGAGAGAAGCCTCCTCTTGAGGTGCTTGTGGTAAGGTGGTATTGCTCTGGAGTCGAAGCCAGGAACTAACCACTCATCTCGAGTTGATTTTTGGTCCACGGAGCTCTTTCGTGTTGCTACAGTGACCTCAGGATCCCTCTAGCCTTGAAACAGTATTCTTGGGTTTTCTCTGGAGTGCCATCAAGGAAATCAAGGCTCCTTTAATGTGTGATGTGCAACACGGAATTGCTCTGCACGCAGTGCAGGGGAATCGAACCTCATTTTGCGGCGAGGGGGAAGTCTCATGGTTTTTCTCGAGTTGCGGCGGGAACCTGGGGTATATTCTCGAGTTACGACAGGGATGGCCCTTCCACCCACGTGTTTGTTCATCGACGTCAGGACTCCTGCCTAGTTGCGAGGGACAACTCGGGATTCTCCTCGAGGCTTGGCAGGGCAATTGGGACGCCTCTCCAGCTGAGGCGGGAGACCAAGTGTCCCTTTCCACGTGCCACAGGAATCCTGGGACAACTATCAAGTTTCACGAGGAGTCAGGCATCGTCTCCTTTGGAGGCACTGATCTCCGGGTACCTCTGGAGTTTTCAAAGGATGTGAGGCAACCGGTCGCAATGAGGTGGGGAACTAGGTCTTTCTCTGTGGTCTCCACAGGGGATTCAGACATCCTTTCGTCTTGGGAGATGCAAGACGAGCCTGCATTCAAGTCACTGCAGGGATATCCGGCCTTATTTCGAGTCAGTGCATCGCAGTGTCCATTCCACTTGAGGCCGCAAACTCAGGGTCCCTCTCACATACCTAGAGCTGAGAGAAGCCTCCTCTTGAGGTGCTTGTGGTAAGGTGGTATTCCTCTGGAGTCGAAGTTAGGGACTAACCCCTCATCTCGAGCTGATTTTTGGTCCACGGAGCTCTTTCGTGTTGCTACAGTGACCTCAGGATCCCTCTATCCTTGAAACAGTGTTCTTGGGTTTTCTCTGGAGTGCCATCAAGGAAATCAAGGCTCCTTTCATGTGTGATGTGCAACACGGAATTTCTCTGCACGCAGTGCAGAGGAATCGGGCCTCATCTCGCGGCGAGGGGGAAGTCTCATGGTTTTTCGCGAGTTGCGGCGGGAACCTGGGGTATATTCTCAGGTTACGAAGGGGATGACCCTTTCACACACGTGTTTGTTCAGCCACGTCAGGACTCCTGCCTTGTTTCGAGGGAATACTCGGGATTCTCCTCGAGGCTTGGCAGGGCAATTGGGACGCCTCTCCATCTGAGGCGGGAGACCAAGGGTCCCTTTCCACGTGCCACAGGAATCCTGGGACTCCTATCAAGTTTCACGAGGAGTCAGGCATCGTCGCCTTTGGAGGCACTGATCTCCGCGTACCTCTGGAGTTTTCAAAGGATGTGAGGCCTCCAGTCGCGATGAGGTGGGGAACTAGGTCTTTCTCTGTGGTCTCCACAGGGGATTCAGACATCCTTTCATCTTGGGAGATGCAAGACGAGCCTGCATTCAAGTCACTGCAGGGATATCCGGCCTCATTTCGCGTCAGGGCATCGCAGTGTCCATTCCACTTGAGGCCGCAAACTCAGGGTCTCTCTCACATACCTAGAGCTGAGAGAAGCCTCCTCTTGAGGTGCTTGTGGTAAGGTGGTATTCCTCTGGAGTCGAAGCCAGGGACTAACCTCTCATCTCGAGTTGATTTTTGGTCCACAGATCTCTTTCGTGTTGCTACAGTGACCTCAGGAACCCTCTAGCCTTGAAACAGTGTTCTTGGGGTTTCCTGGAGTGCCATCAAGAAAATCAATGCTCCTTTCATTTGTGATGTGCAACACGGAATTGCTCTGCACGCAGTGCAGGGGAATCGGGCCTCATCTCGCGGCGAGGGGGAAGTCTCATGGTTTTTCTCGAGTTGTGGCGGGAACCTGGGGTATATTCTCGAGTTACGACGGGGATGGCCTTTCACACACGTGTTTGTTCAGCGACGTCAGGACTCCTGCCTAGTTGCCATGGAAAACTCGGGATTCTCCTCGAGGCTTGGCAGGGCAATTGGGACACCTCTCCGGCTGAGGCGGGAGACCAAGGGTCCCTTTCCACGTGCCACAGGAATCCTGGGACTCCTATCAAGTTTCACGAGGAGTCAGGCATCGTCTCCTTTGGAGGCACTGATCTCCGCGTACCTCTGGAGTTTTCAAAGGATGTGAGGCCTCCGGTCGCGATGAGGTTGGGAACTAGGTCTTTCTATGTGGTCTCCACAGGGGATTCAGACATCCTTTCGTCTTGGGAGATGCAAGACGAGCCTGCATTCAAGTCACGGCAGGGATATCCGGCCTTATTTCAACTCATGGCGTCACGGTGTCCATTCCACTTGAGGCCGCAAACTCAGGGTCCCTCTCACATACCTAAAGCTGCGAGAAGCCTCCTCTTGAGGTGCTTGTGGTAAGGTGGTATTCCTCTGGAGTCGAAGCCAGGGACTAACCTCTCATCTCGAGTTGATTTTTGTCCCACGGAGCTCTTTCGTGTTGTTACAGTGACCTCAGGATCCCTCTAGCCTTGAAACAGTGTTCTTGGGGTTTCTCTGGAGTGCCATGAAGGAAATCAAGGCTCCTTTCATGTGTGATGTGCAACACGGAATTGCTCTGCACGCAGTGTAGGGGAATCGGGCCTCATCTCTCGGCGAGGGGGAAGTCTCATGGTTTTTCTCGAGTTGCGGCGGAAACCTGGGCTGTATTCTCGAGTTACAATGGGGATGGCCCTTCCACACACGTGTTTGTTCAGCGACGTCAGTACTCCTGCCTAGTTTGAGGGACAACTCGGGATTCTCCTCGAGGCTTGGCAGGGCAATTGGGATGCCTGTCCAGCTGAGGCGGGAGACCAAGATTCCCTTTCCATGTGCCACAGGAATCCTGCGGCTCCTATCAAGTTTCAGGAGGAGTCAGGCATTGTCTCCTTTGGTGGCACGGATCTCTGCGTACGTCTGGAGTTATCAAAGGATGTGAGGCCTCCGGTCGCGATGAGGTGGGGAACTAGGTCTTTCTCTGTGGTCTCCACAGGGGATTCAGACATCCTTTCGTCTTGAAAGATTCAAGACGAGCCTGCATTCAAGTCACTGCAGGGATATCCGGCCTTATTTCGAGTCAGGGCATAGCGGTGTCCATTCCACTTGAGGCTGCAAACTCAGGGTCCCTCTCACATACCTAGAGCTGAGAGAAGACTCCTCTTGAGGTGCTTGTGGTAAGGTGGTATTCCTCTGGAGTCGAAGCTAGGGACTAACCCCTCATCTCGAGTTGATTTTTCGTCCACGGAGTTCTTTCGTGTTGCTACAGTGAGCTCAGGATCCCTCTCGCATTGAAACAGTGTTCTTGGGGTTTCTATGGAGTAACATCAAGGAAATCAAGGCTCCTTTCATGTGTGATGTGCAACACGGAATTGCTCTGCTCGCAGTGCAGGGGAATCGAACCTCATTTTGCGGAAAGGGGGAAGTCTCATGGTTTTTCTCGAGTTGCGGCGGGAACCTGGGGTATATTCTCGAGTTACGACGGGGATGGCCCTTCCACACCCGTGTTTGTTCAGGGACGTCCGGACTTCTGCCAAGTTGTGAGGGACAACTCGGGATTCTCCTCGAGGCTTGGCAGGGCAATTGGGACGCCTCTCCAGCTGAGGCGGGAGACCAAGGGTCCCTTTCCACGTGCCACAAGAATCCTGGGACTCCTATCAAGTTTCAAGAGGAGTCAGGCATCGTCTCCTTGGGAGGCACTGATCTCCACGTACCTCTGGAGTTATCAAAGGATGTGAGGCCTCTGGTCGCGATGAGGTGGGGAACTAGGTCTTTCTCTGTGGGCTCCACAGGGGATTCAGACATCCTTTCATCTTGGGAAACGCAAGACGAGGCTGCATTCAAGACACTGCTGGGATATTCGGCCTTATTTCGCGTCAGGGCATCGCGGTGTCCATTCCACTTGAGGCTGCAAACTCAGGGACCCTCTCACATACCTAGAGCTGAGAGAAGCCTCCTCCTGAGGTGCTTGTGGTAAGGTGGTATTCCTCTGGAGTCCAAGCCAGGGACTAACCTCTCATTTCGAGTTGATTTTTGGTCCACGGAGCTCTTTTGTGTTGCTACAGTGACCTAAGAATCCCTCTAGCCTTGAAACAGTCTTCTTGGGGTTTCTCTGGAGTGCCATGAAGGAAATCAAGGCTCCTTTCATGTGTGATGTGCAAAACGGAATTGCTGTGCATGCAGTGCAGGGGAATCGAGCCTCATCTCGCGGCGAGGGGGAAGTCTCATGGTTTTTCTCGAGTTGCGGTGGGAACCTGGGGAATATTCTCCAGTTATGACGGGGATGGCCCTTCCACCCACGTGTTTGTTCAGCGACGTCAGGACTCCTGCCTAGTTGCGAGGGACAACTCGGGATTCTCCTCGAGGCTTGACAGGGCAATTGGGACGCCTCTCCAGCTGAGGCTGGAGACCAAGGGTCCCTTTCTACGTGCCACAGGAATCCTGGGACTCCTATCAAGTTTCACGAGGAGTCAGGCATCGTCTCCTTTGGAGGCACTGATCTCCGCGTACCTCTGGAGTTTTTAAAGGATGTGCGGCCTCCGGTCGCCATGAGGTGGGAAACTAGGTCTTTCTCTGTGGTCTCCACAGGGGATTCAGACATCCTTTCGTCTTGGGAGATGCAAGACGAGTCAGCATTCAAGTCACTGCAGGGATATCCGTCCTTATTTCGCGTCAGGTCATCGCAGTGTCCATTCCACTTGAGGCCGCAAACTCAGGGTCCCTCTCACATACCTAGAGGTGAGAGAAGCCTCCTCTTGAGGTGCTTGTGGTAAGGTGGTATTCCTCTGGAGTCGAAGCCAGGGACTAACCTCTCATCTCGAGTTGATTATTGGTCCACGGAGCTCTTTCGTGTTGCTACAGTGACCTCAGGATTCCTCTAGCCTTGAAACAGTATTCTTGGGGTTTCTCTGGAGTGCCATGAAGGAAATCAAGGATCCTTTCATGTTTGATGTGCAACACGGAATTGCTCTGCACGCAGTGCAGGGGAATCGGGCCTCATCTCGCGGCGAGGGGGAAGTCTCATGGTTTTTCTCGAATTGCGGCGGGAACCTGGGGTATATTCTCGAGTTACGACGGGGATGGCCCTTCCACACACGTGTTTTTTCAGCTATGGCAGGACGCCTGCCTAGTTGCGAGGGACAACTCGGGATTCTCCATGAGGCTTGGCAGGGCAATTGGGACGCCTCTCCAGCTGAGGCGGGAGACCAAGTGTCCCTTTCCACGAGCCACAGTAATCCTGGGACACATATCAAGTTTCACGAGGAGTCAGGCATCGTCTCCTTTGGAGGCACTGATCTCCGCGTACCTCTGGAGTTTTCAAAGGATGTGAGGCCTCCGGTCGCGATGAGGTGGGGAACTAGGTCTTTCTCTGTGGTCTCCACAGGGGATTCAGACATCCTTTCATCTTTGGAGATGCAAGACGAGCCTGCATTCAAGCCACTGCAGGGATATCCGGCCTTATATCGCGTCAGGGCATCGCGGTGTCCATTCCACTTGAGGCCGCATAATCAGAGTCCCTCTCACATACCTAGTGCTGAGAGAAGTCTCCTCTTGAGGTGCTTGTGGTAAGGTGGTATTCCTCTGGAGTGGCAGACAGGGACTAACCTCTCATCTCGAGTTGATTTTTGGTCCACGGAGCTCTTTCGTGTGGCTACAGTGACCTCAGGATCCCTCTAGCCTTGAAACAGTGTTCTTGGGGTTTCTATGGAGTGCCATCAAGGAAATCAAGGCTCCTTTCATGTTTGATGTGCAACACGGAATTGCTCTGCACGCAGTGCAGGGGAATCGGGCCTCATCTCGCGGCGAGGGGGAAGTCTCATGGTTTTTCTCGAGTTGCGGCGGGAACCTGGGTTATATTCTCGAGTTACGACGGTGATGGCCCTTCCACACACGTGTTTGTTCAGCGACGTGCGGACTCCTGCCTAGTTGCGAGGGACAACTCGGGATTCTCCTCGAGGATTGGCAGGGCAATTGGGACGCCTCTCCACCTGAGGCGGGAGACCAAGGGTCCCTTTCAACGTTCCACAGGAATCCTGAGACTCATATCAAGATTCGCGAGGAGTCACTCATCGTCTCCTTTGGAGGCACTGATCTCCGCGTACCTCTGAAGTTTTCAAAGGATGTGAGGCCTCCGGTCGCGGTGGTGTGGGAAACTAGGTCTTTCTCTGTGGTCTCCACAGGGGATTCAGACATCATTTCGTCTTGGGAGATGCAAGACGAGCCTGCATTCAAGTAACTGCAGGGATATCCGGCCTTATTTCGAGTCAGGGCATCGTAGTGTCCATTCCACTTGAGGCCGCAAACTCAGGGTCCCTCTCACATAGCTAGACCTGAGGGAAGCCTCCTCTTGAGGTGCTTGTGATAAGTTGGTATTCCTCTGGAGTCAAAGCCAGGGACTAACCTCTCATCTCGAGTTGATTTTTGGTCCACGGAGCTCTTTCTTGTTTTTACAGTGACCTCAGGATCCCTCTAGCCTTGAAATAGTGTTCTTGGGGTTTCTCTGGAGTGCCATCAAGGAAATCAAGGCTCCTTTCATGTGTGATGTGCAACACGGAATTGCTCTGCACGCAGTGCAGGGGAATCGGGCCTCATCTCGCAGCGAGGGGGAAGTCTCATGGTTTTTCTCGAGTTTCGGTGGGAACCTGGGGTGTATTCTCGAGTTACGACGGGGATGGAACTTCCACCCACGTGTTTCTTCAGCGACGTCAGGACTCCTGCCTAGTTGCGAGGGACAACTCGGGATTCTCCTCGAGGCTTCGCAGGGCAATTGGGACGCTTCTCCAGCTGAAGCGGGAGACCAAGGGTCCCTTTCCACGTGCCACAGGAATCCTGGGACTCCTATCAAGTTTCCCGAGGAGTCACGCATCGTCTCCTTTGGAGGCACTGATCTCCGCGTACCTCTGGAGTTTTCAAAGGATGTGAGGCCTCCGGTCGCCATGAGGTGGGGAACTAGGTCTTTCTCTGTGGTCTCCACAGGGGATTCAGACATCCTTTCGTCTTGGGAGATGCAAGACGTGTCTGCATTCAAGTCACTGCAGGTATATCCGGCCTTATTTCGCGTCAGGGCATCGCAGTGTCCATTCCATTTGTGGTCGCAAAATCAGGGTCCCTCTCACATACCTAGAGCTGAGAGAAGCCTCCTCTTGAGGTGCTTGTGGTAAGGTGGTATTTCTCTGGAGTCGAAGCCAGGGACTAACCTCTCATCTCGAGTTGATTTTTGGTCCACGGACCTCTTTCGTGTTGCTACAGTGACCTCAAGAATCCCTCAAGCCTTGAAACAGTGTTCTTGGGGTTTCTCTGGAGTGCCATCAAGGAAATCAAGGCTCCTTTCATGTGTGATGTGTAACACGGAATTGCTCTGCACGCAGTGCAGGGGAATCGGGCCTCATCTCGCGGCGAGGGGGAAGTCTCATGGTTTTTCTCGAGTTGCGGCGGGAACCTGGGGTATATTCTCGAGTTACGACGGGGATGGCCCTTCCACACACGTGTTTGTTCAGCGACGGCAGAACTCCTGCCTAGTTGCGAGGGAAAACTCGGGATTCTCCTCGAGGCTTGGCAGGCCAATTGGGACGCCTCTCCAGCTGAGGCGGGAGACCAAGGGTCCCTTTCCTCGTGCCACAGGAATCCTGGGACTCCTATCAAGTTTCACGAGGAGTCAGGCATCGTCTCCTTTGAAGGCACTGATCTCCGCGTACCTCTGGAGTTTTCAAAGGATGTGAGGCCTCCGGTCGCGATGAGGTGGGGAACTAGGTCTTTCTGTGTGGTCTCCACAGGGGATTCAGACATCCTTTCATCTTGGGAGATACAAGATGAGCCTGCATTCAAGTCACTGCAGGGATATCCGGCCTTATTTCGAGTCAGGGCATCGCGGTGTCCATTCCACTTGAGGCCGCAAAATCAGGGTCCCTCTAACATACCAAGAGCTGAGAGAAGCCTCCTCTTGAGGCGCTTGTGGTAAGGTGGTATTCCTCTGGAGCCGAAGCCAGGGACTAACCTCTCATCTCGAGTTGATTTTTGGTCCACGGAGCTCTTTCTTGTTGCTACAGTGACCTCAGGATCCCTCTAGCCTTGAAACAGTGTTCTTGGGGTTTCTCTGGAGTGCCATGAAGGAAATCAAGGCTCCTTTCATGTTTGATGTGCAACACGGAATTGCTCTGCACGCAGTGCAGGGGAATCGGGCCTCATCTCTCGGCGAGGGGGAAGTCTCATGGTTTTTCTCGAGTTGCGGCGAGAACCTGGGGTATATTCTCGAGTTACCACGGGGATGGCCCTTCCACACACGTGTTTGTTCAGTGACGTCAGGACTCCTGCCTAGTTGCGAGGGAAAACTCGGCATTGTCCTCGAGGCCTGGCAGTGCAATTGGAACGCCTCTCCAGCTGAGGCGGGAGACCAAGGTTCCCTTTCCACGTGCCACAGGAATCCTGGGACTCCTATCAAGTTTCACGAGGAGTCAGGCATCGTCTCCTTTGGAGGCACTGATCTCCGCGTAGCTCTGGAGTTTTCAAAGGATGTGAGGCCTCCGGTCGCGATGAGGTGGGGAACTAGGTCTTTCTCTGTGGTCTCCACAGGGGATTCAGACATCCTTTCATCTTCGGAGATGCAAGACGAGCCTGCATTCAAGTCACTGCAGGGATATCCGGCCTTATTTCGCGTCAGGGCATCGCGGTGTCCATTCCACTTGAGGCCGCATAATCAGAGTCCCTCTCACATACCAAGTGCTGAGAGAAGTCTCCTCTTGAGGTGCTTGTGGTAAGGTGGTATTCCTCTGGAGTGGAAGACAGGGACTAACCTCTCATTTCGAGTTGATTTTTGGTCCACGGAGCTCTTTCGTGTGGCTACAGTGACCTCAGGATCCCTCTAGCCTTGAAACAGTGTTCTTGGCGTTTCTATGGAGTGCCATCAAGGAAATCAAGGCTCCTTTCATGTTTGATGTGCAACACGGAATTGCTCTGCACGCAGTGCAGGGGAATCGGGCCTCATCTCGCGGCGAGGGGGAAGTCTCATGGTTTTTCTCGAGTTTCGGTGGGAACCTGGGGTGTATTCTCGAGTTACGACGGGGATGGAACTTCCACCCACGTGTTTCTTCAGCGACGTCAGGACTCCTGCCTAGTTGCGAGGGACAACTCGGGAATCTCCTCGAGGATTGGCAGGGCAATTGGGACGCCTCTCCAGCTGAGGCGGGAGACCAAGGGTCCCTTTCCACGTTCCACAGGAATCCTGGGACTCATATTAAGATTCGCGAGGAGTCACGCATCGTCTCCTTTGGAGGCACTGATCTCCGCGTACCTCTTAAGTTTTCAAAGGATGTGAGGCCTCCGGTCGCGGTGGGGTGGGAAACTAGGTCTTTCTCTGTGGTCTCCACAGGGGATTCAGACATCATTTCGTCTTGGGAGATGCAAGACGAGCCTGCATTCAAGTAACTGCAGGGATATCCGGCCTTATTTCGAGTCAGGGCATCGTAGTGTCCATTCCACTTGAGGCCGCAAACTCAGGGTCCCTCTCACATAGCTAGAACTGAGGGAAGCCTCCTCTTGAGGTGCTTGTGATAAGTTGGTATTCCTCTGGAGTCAAAACCAGGGACTAACCTCTCATCTCGACTTGATTTTTGGTCCACGGAGCTCTTTCTTGTTGCTACAGTGACCTCAGGATCCCTCTAGCCTTGAAATAGTGTTCTTGGGGTTTCTCTGGAGTGCCATCAAGGAAATCAAGGCTCCTTTCATGTGTGATGTGCAACACGGAATTGCTCTGCACGCAGTGCAGGGGAATTGGGCCTCATCTCGCGGCGAGGGGGAAGTCTCATGGTTTTTCTCGAGTTGCGGCGGGAACCTGGGGTGTATTCTCGAGTTACGACGGGGATGGAACTTCCACCCACGTGTTTCTTCAGCGACGTCAGGACTCCTGCCTAGTTGCGAGGGACAACTCGGGATTCTCCTCGAGGCTTGGCACGGCAATTGGGACGCCTCTCCAGCTGAGGCGGGAGACCAAGGGTCCCTTTCCACGTGGCACAGGAATCCTGGGACTCCTATCAAGTTTCACGAGGAGTCAGGCATCTTTTCCTTTGGAGGCACTGATCTCCGCGTACCTCTGGAGTTTTGAAAGGATGTGAGGCCTCCGGTCGCCATGATGTGGCTAACTAGGTCTTTCTCTGTGGTCTCCACAGGGGATTCAGACATCCTTTCATCTTGGGAGATGCAAGACGAGCCTGCATTCAAGTCACTGCAGGGATATCCGGCCTTATTTCGAGTCAGGGCATCGCAGTGTCCATTCCACTTGAGGCCGCAAAATCAGGGTCCCTCTCACATACCTAGAGCTGAGAGAAGCCTCCTCTTGAGGTGCTTGTGGTAAGGTGGTATTGCTCTGGAGTCGAAGCCAGGGACTAACCTCTCATCTCGAGTTGATTGTTGGTCCACGGAGCTCTTTCGTGTTGCTACAGTGACCTCAGGATCCCTCTAGCCTTGAAACAGTGTTCTTTGGGTTTCTCTGGTGTGCCATCAAGGAAATCAAGGCTCCTTTCATGTGTGATGTGCAACACGGAATTACTCTGCACGCAGTGCAGGGGAATCGGGCCTCATCTCGCGGCGAGTGGGAAGTCTCATGGTTTTTCTCGAGTTGCGGCGGGAACCTGGGGTATATTCTCGAAGTACGAAGGGGATGGCCCATCCAAGCACGTGTTTGTTCAGCGATGTCAGGACTCCTGCCTAGTTGCGAGGGACAGCTCGGGATTCTCCTCGAGGCTTGGAAGGGCAATTGGAACGCCTCTCCAGCTGAGGCGGGAGACCAAGGGTCCCTTTCCACGTGTCACAGGAATCCTGGGACTCCTATCAAGTTTCACGAGGAGTCAGGCATCGTCTCCTTTGGAGACACTGATCTCCGCGTACCTCTGGAGTTTTTAAAGGATGTGAGGCCTCCGGTTGCGATGAGGTGGGGAAGTAGGTCTTTCTCTGTGGTCTCCACAGGGGATTCAGACATCCTTTCGTCTTTGGAGATACAAGACGAGCCTGCATTCAAGTCACTGCAGGGATATCCGGCCTTATTTCGAGTCAGGGCATCGCGATGTCCATTCCACTTGATGCCGCAAACTCAGGGTCCCTCTCACATAGCTAGAGCTTAGAGAAGCTTCCTCTTGAGGTGCTTGTGGTAAGGTGGTATTCCTCTGGAGTCGATGCCAGGGACTAACCTCTCATCTCGAGTTGATTTCTGGTCCACGGAGCTCTTTCGTGTTGCTACAGTGACCTCGGGAACCCTCTAGCCTTGAAACAGTGTTCTTGGGGTTTCTCTGGAGTGCCATCAAGGAAATCAAGGCTCCTTTCATGTGTGATGTGCAACACGGAATTGCTCTGCACGCAGTGCAGGGGAATCGGGCCTCATCTCGCGGCGAGGGGGAAGTCTCATAGTTTTTCTCAAGTTGCGGCGGGAACCTGGGGTATATTCTCGAGTTACGACGGGGATGGCCCTTCCACCCACGTGTTTGTTCAGCGACGGCCGGACTCCTGCCTAGTTGCGAGGGACAACTCGGGATTCTCCTCGAGGCTTGGCAGGGCAATTGGGACGCCTCTCCAGCTGAGGCGGGAGACCAAGGGTCCCTTTCAACGTTCCACAGGAATCCTGAGACTCATATCAAGATTCGCGAGGAGTCACTCATCGTCTCCTTTGGAGGCACTGATCTCCGCGTACCTCTGAAGTTTTCAAAGGATGTGAGGCCTCCGGTCGCGGTGGTGTGGGAAACTAGGTCTTTCTCTGTGGTCTCCACAGGGGATTCAGACATCATTTCGTCTTGGGAGATGCAAGACGAGCCTGCATTCAAGTAACTGCAGGGATATCCGGCCTTATTTCGAGTCAGGGCATCGTAGTGTCCATTCCACTTGAGGCCGCAAACTCAGGGTCCCTCTCACATAGCTAGACCTGAGGGAAGCCTCCTCTTGAGGTGCTTGTGATAAGTTGGTATTCCTCTGGAGTCAAAGCCAGGGACTAACCTCTCATCTCGAGTTGATTTTTGGTCCACGGAGCTCTTTCTTGTTTTTACAGTGACCTCAGGATCCCTCTAGCCTTGAAATAGTGTTCTTGGGGTTTCTCTGGAGTGCCATCAAGGAAATCAAGGCTCCTTTCATGTGTGATGTGCAACACGGAATTGCTCTGCACGCAGTGCAGGGGAATCGGGCCTCATCTCGCAGCGAGGGGGAAGTCTCATGGTTTTTCTCGAGTTTCGGTGGGAACCTGGGGTGTATTCTCGAGTTACGACGGGGATGGAACTTCCACCCACGTGTTTCTTCAGCGACGTCAGGACTCCTGCCTAGTTGCGAGGGACAACTCGGGATTCTCCTCGAGGCTTCGCAGGGCAATTGGGACGCTTCTCCAGCTGAAGCGGGAGACCAAGGGTCCCTTTCCACGTGCCACAGGAATCCTGGGACTCCTATCAAGTTTCCCGAGGAGTCACGCATCGTCTCCTTTGGAGGCACTGATCTCCGCGTACCTCTGGAGTTTTCAAAGGATGTGAGGCCTCCGGTCGCCATGAGGTGGGGAACTAGGTCTTTCTCTGTGGTCTCCACAGGGGATTCAGACATCCTTTCGTCTTGGGAGATGCAAGACGTGTCTGCATTCAAGTCACTGCAGGTATATCCGGCCTTATTTCGCGTCAGGGCATCGCAGTGTCCATTCCATTTGTGGTCGCAAAATCAGGGTCCCTCTCACATACCTAGAGCTGAGAGAAGCCTCCTCTTGAGGTGCTTGTGGTAAGGTGGTATTTCTCTGGAGTCGAAGCCAGGGACTAACCTCTCATCTCGAGTTGATTTTTGGTCCACGGACCTCTTTCGTGTTGCTACAGTGACCTCAAGAATCCCTCAAGCCTTGAAACAGTGTTCTTGGGGTTTCTCTGGAGTGCCATCAAGGAAATCAAGGCTCCTTTCATGTGTGATGTGTAACACGGAATTGCTCTGCACGCAGTGCAGGGGAATCGGGCCTCATCTCGCGGCGAGGGGGAAGTCTCATGGTTTTTCTCGAGTTGCGGCGGGAACCTGGGGTATATTCTCGAGTTACGACGGGGATGGCCCTTCCACACACGTGTTTGTTCAGCGACGGCAGAACTCCTGCCTAGTTGCGAGGGAAAACTCGGGATTCTCCTCGAGGCTTGGCAGGCCAATTGGGACGCCTCTCCAGCTGAGGCGGGAGACCAAGGGTCCCTTTCCTCGTGCCACAGGAATCCTGGGACTCCTATCAAGTTTCACGAGGAGTCAGGCATCGTCTCCTTTGAAGGCACTGATCTCCGCGTACCTCTGGAGTTTTCAAAGGATGTGAGGCCTCCGGTCGCGATGAGGTGGGGAACTAGGTCTTTCTGTGTGGTCTCCACAGGGGATTCAGACATCCTTTCATCTTGGGAGATACAAGATGAGCCTGCATTCAAGTCACTGCAGGGATATCCGGCCTTATTTCGAGTCAGGGCATCGCGGTGTCCATTCCACTTGAGGCCGCAAAATCAGGGTCCCTCTAACATACCAAGAGCTGAGAGAAGCCTCCTCTTGAGGCGCTTGTGGTAAGGTGGTATTCCTCTGGAGCCGAAGCCAGGGACTAACCTCTCATCTCGAGTTGATTTTTGGTCCACGGAGCTCTTTCTTGTTGCTACAGTGACCTCAGGATCCCTCTAGCCTTGAAACAGTGTTCTTGGGGTTTCTCTGGAGTGCCATGAAGGAAATCAAGGCTCCTTTCATGTTTGATGTGCAACACGGAATTGCTCTGCACGCAGTGCAGGGGAATCGGGCCTCATCTCTCGGCGAGGGGGAAGTCTCATGGTTTTTCTCGAGTTGCGGCGAGAACCTGGGGTATATTCTCGAGTTACCACGGGGATGGCCCTTCCACACACGTGTTTGTTCAGTGACGTCAGGACTCCTGCCTAGTTGCGAGGGAAAACTCGGCATTGTCCTCGAGGCCTGGCAGTGCAATTGGAACGCCTCTCCAGCTGAGGCGGGAGACCAAGGTTCCCTTTCCACGTGCCACAGGAATCCTGGGACTCCTATCAAGTTTCACGAGGAGTCAGGCATCGTCTCCTTTGGAGGCACTGATCTCCGCGTAGCTCTGGAGTTTTCAAAGGATGTGAGGCCTCCGGTCGCGATGAGGTGGGGAACTAGGTCTTTCTCTGTGGTCTCCACAGGGGATTCAGACATCCTTTCATCTTCGGAGATGCAAGACGAGCCTGCATTCAAGTCACTGCAGGGATATCCGGCCTTATTTCGCGTCAGGGCATCGCGGTGTCCATTCCACTTGAGGCCGCATAATCAGAGTCCCTCTCACATACCAAGTGCTGAGAGAAGTCTCCTCTTGAGGTGCTTGTGGTAAGGTGGTATTCCTCTGGAGTGGAAGACAGGGACTAACCTCTCATCTCGAGTTGATTTTTGGTCCACGGAGCTCTTTCGTGTGGCTACAGTGACCTCAGGATCCCTCTAGCCTTGAAACAGTGTTCTTGGGGTTTCTATGGAGTGCCATCAAGGAAATCAAGGCTCCTTTCATGTTTGATGTGCAACACGGAATTGCTCTGCACGCAGTGCAGGGGAATCGGGCCTCATCTCGCGGCGAGGGGGAAGTCTCATGGTTTTTCTCGAGTTTCGGTGGGAACCTGGGGTGTATTCTCGAGTTACGACGGGGATGGAACTTCCACCCACGTGTTTCTTCAGCGACGTCAGGACTCCTGCCTAGTTGCGAGGGACAACTCGGGAATCTCCTCGAGGATTGGCAGGGCAATTGGGACGCCTCTCCAGCTGAGGCGGGAGACCAAGGGTCCCTTTCCACGTTCCACAGGAATCCTGGGACTCATATTAAGATTCGCGAGGAGTCACGCATCGTCTCCTTTGGAGGCACTGATCTCCGCGTACCTCTGAAGTTTTCAAAGGATGTGAGGCCTCCGGTCGCGGTGGGGTGGGAAACTAGGTCTTTCTCTGTGGTCTCCACAGGGGATTCAGACATCATTTCGTCTTGGGAGATGCAAGACGAGCCTGCATTCAAGTAACTGCAGGGATATCCGGCCTTATTTCGAGTCAGGGCATCGTAGTGTCCATTCCACTTGAGGCCGCAAACTCAGGGTCCCTCTCACATAGCTAGAACTGAGGGAAGCCTCCTCTTGAGGTGCTTGTGATAAGTTGGTATTCCTCTGGAGTCAAAACCAGGGACTAACCTCTCATCTCGACTTGATTTTTGGTCCACGGAGCTCTTTCTTGTTGCTACAGTGACCTCAGGATCCCTCTAGCCTTGAAATAGTGTTCTTGGGGTTTCTCTGGAGTGCCATCAAGGAAATCAAGGCTCCTTTCATGTGTGATGTGCAACACGGAATTGCTCTGCACGCAGTGCAGGGGAATTGGGCCTCATCTCGCGGCGAGGGGGAAGTCTCATGGTTTTTCTCGAGTTGCGGCGGGAACCTGGGGTGTATTCTCGAGTTACGACGGGGATGGAACTTCCACCCACGTGTTTCTTCAGCGACGTCAGGACTCCTGCCTAGTTGCGAGGGACAACTCGGGATTCTCCTCGAGGCTTGGCACGGCAATTGGGACGCCTCTCCAGCTGAGGCGGGAGACCAAGGGTCCCTTTCCACGTGGCACAGGAATCCTGGGACTCCTATCAAGTTTCACGAGGAGTCAGGCATCTTTTCCTTTGGAGGCACTGATCTCCGCGTACCTCTGGAGTTTTGAAAGGATGTGAGGCCTCCGGTCGCCATGATGTGGCTAACTAGGTCTTTCTCTGTGGTCTCCACAGGGGATTCAGACATCCTTTCATCTTGGGAGATGCAAGACGAGCCTGCATTCAAGTCACTGCAGGGATATCCGGCCTTATTTCGAGTCAGGGCATCGCAGTGTCCATTCCACTTGAGGCCGCAAAATCAGGGTCCCTCTCACATACCTAGAGCTGAGAGAAGCCTCCTCTTGAGGTGCTTGTGGTAAGGTGGTATTGCTCTGGAGTCGAAGCCAGGGACTAACCTCTCATCTCGAGTTGATTGTTGGTCCACGGAGCTCTTTCGTGTTGCTACAGTGACCTCAGGATCCCTCTAGCCTTGAAACAGTGTTCTTTGGGTTTCTCTGGTGTGCCATCAAGGAAATCAAGGCTCCTTTCATGTGTGATGTGCAACACGGAATTACTCTGCACGCAGTGCAGGGGAATCGGGCCTCATCTCGCGGCGAGTGGGAAGTCTCATGGTTTTTCTCGAGTTGCGGCGGGAACCTGGGGTATATTCTCGAAGTACGAAGGGGATGGCCCATCCAAGCACGTGTTTGTTCAGCGATGTCAGGACTCCTGCCTAGTTGCGAGGGACAGCTCGGGATTCTCCTCGAGGCTTGGAAGGGCAATTGGAACGCCTCTCCAGCTGAGGCGGGAGACCAAGGGTCCCTTTCCACGTGTCACAGGAATCCTGGGACTCCTATCAAGTTTCACGAGGAGTCAGGCATCGTCTCCTTTGGAGACACTGATCTCCGCGTACCTCTGGAGTTTTTAAAGGATGTGAGGCCTCCGGTTGCGATGAGGTGGGGAAGTAGGTCTTTCTCTGTGGTCTCCACAGGGGATTCAGACATCCTTTCGTCTTTGGAGATACAAGACGAGCCTGCATTCAAGTCACTGCAGGGATATCCGGCCTTATTTCGAGTCAGGGCATCGCGATGTCCATTCCACTTGATGCCGCAAACTCAGGGTCCCTCTCACATAGCTAGAGCTTAGAGAAGCTTCCTCTTGAGGTGCTTGTGGTAAGGTGGTATTCCTCTGGAGTCGATGCCAGGGACTAACCTCTCATCTCGAGTTGATTTCTGGTCCACGGAGCTCTTTCGTGTTGCTACAGTGACCTCGGGAACCCTCTAGCCTTGAAACAGTGTTCTTGGGGTTTCTCTGGAGTGCCATCAAGGAAATCAAGGCTCCTTTCATGTGTGATGTGCAACACGGAATTGCTCTGCACGCAGTGCAGGGGAATCGGGCCTCATCTCGCGGCGAGGGGGAAGTCTCATAGTTTTTCTCAAGTTGCGGCGGGAACCTGGGGTATATTCTCGAGTTACGACGGGGATGGCCCTTCCACCCACGTGTTTGTTCAGCGACGGCCGGACTCCTGCCTAGTTGCGAGGGACAACTCGGGATTCTCCTCGAGGCTTGGCAGGGCAATTGGGACGCCTCTCCAGCTGAGGCGGGAGACCAAGGGTCCCTTTCCACGTGCACAGGAATCCTGGGACTCCTATCAAGTTTCACGAGGAGTCAGGCATCGTCTCCTTTGGAGGCACTGATCTCCGCGTACCTCTGAAGTTTTCAAAGGATGTGAGGCCTCCGGTCGCGATGAGGTGGGGAACTAGGTCTTTCTCTGTAGTCTCCACAGGGGATTCAGACATCCTTTCGTCTTGGGAGATACAAGACGAGCCTGCATTCAAGTCACTGCAGGGATATCCGGCCTTATTTCGAGTCAGGGCATCGCGGTCTCCATTCCACTTGAGGCCGCAAACTCAGGGTCCCTCTCACATACCTAGAGCTGAGAGAAGCCTTCTCTTGAGGTGCTTGTGGTAAGGTGGTATTCCTCTGGAGTCGAAGCCAGGGACTAACCTCTCATCTCGAGTTGATTTTTGGTCCACGGAGCTCTTTCTTGTTGCTACAGTGACCTCAGGATCCCTCTAGCCTTGAAACAGTGTTCTTGGGGTTTCTCTGTAGTGTCATCAAGGAAATCAAGGCTCCTTTCATGTTTGATGTGCAACACGGAATTGTTCTGCATGCAGTGCAGGGGAATCGGGCCTCATCTCACGGCGAGGGGGAAGTCTCATGGTTTTTCTCGAGTTGCGGCGGGAACCTGGGGTATATTCTCGAGTTACGAAGGGGATGGCCCTTCCACCCAAATGTTTCTTCAGCGACGTCAGGACTCCTGCCTAGTTGCGAGGGACAACTCGGGATTCTCCTCGAGGCTTGGCAGGGCAATTGGGAGGCCTCTCCAGCTGAGGCGGGAGACCAAGGGTCCCTTTCCACGTGCCACAGGTATCCTGGAACTCCTATCAAGTTTCACGAAGAGTCAGGCATCGACTCCTTTGGAGGCACTGATCTCCGCGTACCTCTGGAGTTTTCAAAGGATGTGAGGCCTCCGGTCGCGATGAGGTGGGGAACTAGGTCTTTCTCTGTGGTCTCCACAGGGGATTCAGACATCCTTTCGTCTTGGGAGATGCAAGACGAGCCTGCATTCAAGTCACTGCAGGGATATCCGGCCTTATTTTGCATCAGGGAATCCCGGTGTCCATTCCACTTGAGGCCGCAAACTCAGGGTCCCTCTCACATACCTAGAGCTGAGAGAAGCCTCCTCTTGAGGTGCTTGTGGTAAGGTGGTATTCCTCTGGAGTCGAAGCCAGGGACTAACCTCTCAGCTCGATTTGATTTTTGGTCCACGGAGCTCTTTCGTGTTGCTACAGTAACCTCGGGATCCCTCTAGCCTTGAAACAGTGTTCTTGGGGTTTCTCTGGAGTGCCATCAAGGAAATCAAGGCTCCTTTCATGTGTGATGTGCAACACGGAATTGCTCTGCACGCAGTGCAGGGGAATCGGGCCTCATCTCGCGGCGAGGGGGAAGTCTCATGGTTTTTCTCGAGTTGTGGCGGGAACCTGGGGTATATTCTCGAGTTACGACGGGGATGGCCCTTCCACCCACGTGTTTGTTCAGTGACGTCAGGACTCCTGCCTAGTTGCGAGGGACAACTCGGGATTCTCCTCGAGGCTTGGCAGGGCAGTTGGGACGCCTCTCCAACTGAGGAGGGAGACCAAGGGTCCCTTTCCACGTGCCACAGGAATCCTGGGACTCCTATCAAGTTTCACGAGGTGTCAGGCATCGTCTCCTTTGGAGGCACTGATCTCCGCGTACCTCTGGAGTTTTCAAAGGATGTGAGGCCTCCGGTCGCGATGAGGTGGGGAACTAGGTCTTTCTCTGTGGTCTCCACAGGGGATTCAGACATCCTTTCATCTTGGGAGATGCAAGACGAGTCTGCATTCAAGTCACTGCAGGGATATCCGGCCTGATTTCGAGTCAGGGCATCGCGGTGTCCATTCCACTTGAGGCCGCAAAATCAGGGTCCCTCTCACATACCTAGAGCTGAGAGAAGCCTCCTCTTGAGGTGTTTGTGGTAAGGTGGTATTTCTCTGGAGTCGATGCCAGGGACTAACCTTTCATCTCGAGTTGATTTTTGGTCCACGGAGCTCTTTCTTGATGCTACAGTGACCTCAGGATCACTCTAGCTTTGAAACAGTGTTCTTGGGGTTTCTCTGGAGTGCCATCAAGGAAATCAAGGCTCCTTTCATGTTTGATGTGCAACTCGGAATTGTTCTTCATGCAGTGCAGGGGAATCAGGCCTCATCTCACGGCGAGGGGGAAGTCTCATGGTTTTTCTCGAGTTACGGCGGGAACCTGGGGTATATTCTCGAGTTACGACGGGGATGGCCCTCCACCCACGTGTTTCTTCAGCGACGTCAGGACTCCTGCCTAGTTGCGAGGGATAACTCGGGATTCTCCTCGAGGCTTGGTAGGGCAATTGGGACGCCTCTCCAGCTGAGGCGGGAGACCAAGGGTCCCTTTCCACGTGCCACAGGAATCCTGGGACTCCTATCAAGTTTCACGAGGAGTCAGGCATCGTCTCCTTTGGAGGCACTGATCTCCGCGTACCTCTGGAGTTTTCAAAGGATGTGAGGGCTCCGGTCGCCATGAGGTGGGGAACTAGGTCTTTCTCTGTGGTCTCCACAGGGGATTCAGACATCCTTTCGTCTTGGGAGATGCAAGACGAGCCTGCATTCAAGTCACTGCAGGGATATCCGGCCTTATTTCGCATCAGGGAAACCCGGTGTCCATTCCACTTGAGGCCGCAAACTCAGGGTCCCTCTCACATAGCTAGAGCTGAGAGAAGCCTCCTCTTGAGGTGCTTGTGGTAAGGTGGTATTCCTCTAGAGTCGAAGCCAGGGACTAACCTCTCATCTCGAGTTGATTGTTGGTCCCCGGAGCTCTTTCGTGTTGCTCCAGTGACCTCAGGATCCCGCTAGCCTTGAAACAGTGTTCTTGAGGTTCCTCTGGAGTGCCATCAAGGAAATCAAGGCTCCTTTCATGTGTGATGTGCAACACGGAATTGCTCTGCATGCAGTGCAGGAGAATCGAGCCTCATCTCGCGGCGAGTCGGAAGTCTCATGGTTTTTCTCGAGTTGCGGCGGGACCCTGGGGTATATTCTCGAGTTACGAGGGGGAAGGCCCTTACACACACGTGTTTGTTCAGCGACGTCAGGACTCCTGCCTAGTTGCAAGGGACAACTCGGGACTCTCCTCGAGGCTTGGCAGGGCAATTGGGACGCCTCTCCAGCTCAGGCGGGAGACCAAGGGTCCGTTTCCACGTGCCACAGGAATCCTGGGACTCCTATCAAGTTTCTTGAGGAGTCAGGCATCGTCTCCTTTGGAGGCACTGATCTCCGCGTACCTCTGGAGTTTTCAAAGGATGTGAGGCCTCCGGTCGCGATGAGGTGGGGAACTAGGTCTTTCTCTGTGGTCTCCACAGGGGATTTAGACATCCTTTCAACTTGGGAGATGCAAGACGAGCCTGCATTCAATTCACTGCAGGGATATCCGGCCTTATTTCGCGTCAGGGCATCGCAGTGTCCATTCCACTTGAGTCCGCAAAATCAGGGTCCCTCTCACCTACCTAGAGCTGAGAGAAGCCTCCTCTTGAGGTGCTTGTGGTAAGGTGGTATTCCTCTGGAGTCGAAGCCAGGGACTAACCTCTCATCTCGAGTTGATTTGTGGTCCACGGAGCTCTTTCGTGTTGCTACAGTGACCTCAGGATCCCTCTAGCCTTGAAGCAGTGTTCTTGGGGTTTCTCTGGAGTGCCACCAAGGAAATCAAGGCTCCTTTCATGTGTGATGTGCAACACGGCATTGCTCTGCACGCAGTGCAGGGGAATCGGGCCTCATATCGCGGCGAGTGGGAAGTCTCATGGTTTTTCTCGAGTTGCGGCGGGAACCTGGGGTATATTCTCAAGTTTCGACGGGGATGGCCTTTCCACACACGTGTTTTTTCAGCGACGTCAGGACTTCTGCCTAGTTGCGAGGGTCAACTTGGGATTCTCCTCGAGGCTTGGCAGGGCAATTGGGACGCCTCTCCAGCTGAGGCGGGAGACCAAGGATCCCTTTCCACGTGCCACAGGAATCCTGGGACTCCTATCAAGTTTCACAAGGAGTCAGGCATCGTCTCCTTTGGAGGCAGTGATCTCCGCGTACCTCTGGAGTTTTCTAAGGATGTGAGGCCTCCCGTCGCCATGAGGTGGGGAACTAGGTCTTTCTCTGTGGTCTCCACAGGGGATTCAGACATCCTTTCATTTTGGGAGATGCAAGACGGACCTGCATTCAAGTCACTGCAGGGATATCCGGCCTTATTTCGAGTCAGGGCATCGCGGTGTCCATTCCACTTGAGGCCGCAAACTCAGGGTCCCTCTCACATACCTAGAGCTGAGAGAAGCCTCCTCTTGAGGTGCTTGTGGTAAGGTGGTATTCCTCTGGAGTCGAAGCCAGGGACTAACCTCTCATCTCGAGTTGATTTTTGGTCCACGGAGTTCTTTCTTGTTGCTACAGTGACCTCAGGATCCCTCTAGCCTTGAAACAGTGTTCTTGGGGTTTCTCTGGAGTGCCATCAAGGAAATCAAGGCTCCTTTCATGTGTGATGTGCAACACGGAATTGCTCTGCACGCAGTGCAGCGGCATCAGGCGTCATCTCGCGGCGAGGGGGAAGTCTCATGGTTTTTCTCGAGTTGCGGCGGGAACCTGGGGTATATTCTCGAGTTACGACTGGGATAGCCCTTCCACACACGTGTTTCTGCAGCGACGTCAGGACTCCTGCCTAGTTGCGAGGGACAACTCGGGATTCTCCTCGAGGCTTGGGAGGGCAATTGGGACGCCTCTCCAGCTGAGGCGGGAGACCAAGGGTCCCTTTCCACGTGCCACAGGAATCCTGGGACTCCTATCAAGTTTCAGGAGGAGTCAGGCATCGTCTCCTTTGGAGGCACTGATCTCCGCGTACCTCTGGAGTTTTCAAAGGATGTGAGGCCTCCGGTCACGATGAAGTGGGTAACTAGGTTTTTTCCTGTGGTCTCCATAGGGGATTCAGACATCCTTTCGTCTTGGGAGATGCAAGACGAGCCTGCATTCAAGTCACTGCAGGGATATACGGCCTTATTTCGAGTCATGGCGTCGCGGTGTCCATTCCACTTGAGGCCGCAAACTCAGCACATACCTAGAGCTGAGAGAAGCCTCCTCTTGAGGTGCTTGTGGTAAGGTGGTATTCCTCTGGAGTCGAAGCCAGGGACTAACCTCTCATCTCGAGTTGATTTTTGGTCCACGGAGCTCTTTCGTGTTGCTACAGTGACCTCAGGATCCCTCTAGCCTTGAAACAGTGTTCTTGGGGTTTCTCTGGAGTGCCATCAAGGAAATCAAGGCTCCTTTCATGTGTGATGTGCAACACGGAATTGCTCTGCACGCAGTGCAGGGGAATCGGGCCTCATCTCGCGGCGAGGGGGAAGTCTCATGGTTTTTCTCGAGTTGCGGCGGGAACCTGGGGTATATTCTCGAGTTACGACGGGGATGGCCCTTCCACCCACGTGTTTGTTCAGCGACGGCAGGACTCCTGCCTATTTGCGAGGGACAACTCGGGATTCTCCTCGAGGCTTGGCAGGGCAATTGGGACGCCTCTCCAGCTGAGGCGGGAGACCAAGGGTCCCTTTCCACGTGCCACAGGAATCCTGGGACTCCTATCAAGTTTCACGAGGAGTCAGGGCATCGTCTCCTTTGGAGGCACTGATCTCCGCGTACCTCTGGAGTTTTCAAAGGATGTGAGGCCTCCGGTCGCGATGAGGTGGGGAACTAGGTCTTTCTCTGTGGTCTCCACAGGGGATTCAGGCATGCTTTCATCTTGGAAGATGCAAGACGAGCCTGCATTCAAGTCACTGGAGGAATATCCGGCCTTATTTCGCGTCAGGGCATCACAGTGTCCATTCCACTTGAGTCCTCAAAATCAGGGTCCCTCTCACATACCTAGAGCTGAGAGAAGCCTCCTCTTGAGGTGCTTGTGGTAGGTGGTATTCCTCTGGAGGTCGAAGACAGGGACTAACCTCTCATCTCGAGTTGATTTTTGGTCCACGGAGCTCTTTCGTGTTGCTACATTAACCTCAGGATCCCTCTAGCCTTGAAACAGTGTTCTTGGGTTTTCTCTGGAGTGCCATCAAGGAAATCAAGGCTCCTTTCATGTTTGATGTGCAACACGGAATTGCTCTGCATGCAGTGCAGGAGAATCGAGCCTCATCTCGCGGCGAGGGGAAAGTCTCATGGTTTTTCTCGAGTTGCGGCGGGACCCTGGGGTATATTCTCGAGTTTTGACGGGGATGGCCCTTCCACCCACGTGTTTGTTTAGGGACGTCAGGACTCCTGCCTAGTTGCGAGGGACAACTCGAGATTCTCCTCGAGGCTTGGCACGGCAATTGGGACGCCTCTCCAGCTGAGGCGGGAGACCAAGGGTCCCTTTCCACGTGCCACAGGAATCCTGGGACTCCTATCAAGTTTCACGAGGAGTCAGGCATCGTCTCCTTTGGAGGCACTGATATCAGTGTACCTCTGGAGTTTTCAAAGGATGTGAGGCCTCCGGTCGCGATGAGGTGGGGAACTAGATCTTCCTCTGAGGTCTCCACATGGGATTCAGACATCCTTTCGTCTTGGGAGATGCAAGACGAGCCTGCATTCAAGTCACTGCAGGGATATCCGGCCTTATTTCGAGTCAGGGCATCGCGGTGTCCATTCCACTTGAGGCCGCAAACTCAGCACATAGCTAGAGCTAAGAGAAGCCTCCTCTTGAGGTGCTTGTGGTAAGGTGGTATTCCTCTGGAGTCGAAGCCAGGGACTAACCTCTCATATCGAGTTGATTGTTCGCCACGGAGCTCTTTCGTGTTGCTACAGTGACCTCAGGATCCCGCTAGCCTTGAAACAGTGTTCTTGGGGTTTCTCTGGAGTGCCAACAAGGAAATCAAGGCTCCTTTCATGTGTGATGTGCAACACGGTATTGCTCTGCACGCAGTGCAGGGAAATCGGGCCTCATCTCGCGGCGAGGGGGAAGTCTCATGGTTTTTCTCGAGTTGCGGCGGGAACCTGGGGTATATTCTCGAGGTACGACGGGGATGGCCCTTCCACCCACGTGTTTGTTCAGCGACGTCAGGACTCCTGCCTAGTTGCGAGGGACAACTCGGGATTCTCCTCGAGGCTTGGCAGGGCAATTGGGACGCCTCTCCAGCTGAGGCGGGAGACCAAGGGTCCCTTTCCACGTGCCACAGGAATCCTGGGACTCCTATCAAGTTTCACGAGGAGTCAGGCATCGTCTCCTTTGGAGGCACTGATCTCCGCGTACCTCTGGAGTTTCCAAAGGATGTGAGGCCTCCGGTCGCGAAGAGGTGGGGAAGTAGGTCTTTCTCTGTGGTCTCCACAGGGGATCAGACATCCTTTCGTCTTGGGAGATGCAAGAAGAGCCTGCATTCAAGTCACTGCAGGAATATCCGGCCTTATTTCGAGTCAGGGCGTCGCGGTGTCCATTCCACTTGAGGCCGCAAACTCAGGGTCCCTCTCACATACCTAGAGCTAAGAGAAGCCTCCTCTTGAGGTGCTTGTGGTAAGGTGGTATTCCTCTGGAGTCGAAGCCAGGGACTAACCTCTCATCTCGAGTTGATTTTTGGTCCACGGACCTCTTTCGTGTTGCTACAGTAACCTCAGGATCCCTCAAGCCTTGAAACAGTGTTCTTGGAGTTTCTCTGGAGTGCCATCAAGGAAATCAAGGCTCCTTTCATGTTTGATGTGCAACACGGAATTGCTCTGCATGCAGTGCAGGAGAATCGAGCCTCATCTCGCGGCGAGTCTGAAGTCTCATGGTTTTTCTCGAGTTGCGGCGGGACCCTACAGTATATTCTCGAGTTGTGACGGGGATGGCCCTTCCAGCCACGTTTTTGTTCAACGACGTCAGGACTCCTGCCTTGTTGCGAGGGACAACTTGGGATTCTCCTCGAGGCTTGGCAGGGCAATTGGGACGCCTCTCCAGCTGAGGCGGGAGACCAAGGGTCCCTTTCCACGTGCCACAGGAATCCTGGGACTCCTATCAAGTTTCACGAGGAGTCAGGCATCGTCTCCTTTGGAGGCACTGATCTCCGCGTACCTCTGGAGTTTTCAAAGGATGTGAGGCCTCCGGTCACGATGAAGTGGGGAACTAGGTCTTTTCCTGTGGTCTCCACAGGGGATTCAGACATCCTTTCGTCTTGGGAGATGCAAGACGAGCCTGCATTCAAGTCACTGCAGGGATATCCGGCCTTATTTCGAGTCAGGGCGTCGCGGTGTCCATTCCACTTGAGGCCGCAAACTCAGCACATGCCTAGATCTGAGAGAAGCTTCCTCTTGAGGTGCTTGAGGTAAGGTGGTATTCCTCTGGAGTCGAAGCCAGGGACTAACCTCTCATCTCGAGTTGATTGTTGGTCCACGGAGCTCTTTCGTGTTGCTACAGTGACCTCAGGATCCCGCTAGCCTTGAAACAGTGTTCTTGGGGTTTCTCTGGAGTGCCATCAAGGAAATCAAGGCTCCTTTCATGTGTGATGTGCAACACGGAATTGCTCTGCACGCAGTGCAGGGGAATCGGGCCTCATCTCGCGGCGAGGGGGAAGTCTCATGGTATTTCTCGAGTTGCGGCGGGAACCTGGGGTATATTCTCGAGGTACGACGGGGATGTCCCTTCCACCCACGTGTTTGTTCAGCGACGTCAGGACTCCGGCTTAGTTGCGAGGGACAACTCGGGATTCTCCTCGAGGCTTGGCAGGGCAATTCGGACGCCTCTCCAGCTGAGGCGGGAGACCAAGGGTCCCTTTCCACGTGCCACAGGAATCCTGGGAATCCTATCAAGTTTCACGAGGAGTCAGGCATCGTCTCCTTTGGAGGCACTGATCTCCGCGTACCTCTGAAGTTTTCAAAGGATGTGAGGCCTCAGGTCGCGATGAGGTGGGGAACTATGTCTTTCTCTGTGGTCTCCACAGGGGATTCAGACATACTTTCGTCTTGGGAGATGCAAGACGAGCCTGCTTTCAAGTCACTGCAGGGATATCCGGCCTTATTTCGCGTCAGGGCATCGCGGGGTCCATTCCACTTGAGGCCGCAAACTCAGGGTCCCTCTCACATACCTAGAGCTGAGAGGAGCCCCCTCTTGAGGTGCTTGTGGTAAGGTGCTATTCCTCTGGAGTCGAAGCCAGGGACTAACCTCTCATCTCGAGTTGATTGTTGGTCCACGGAGCTCTTTCGTGTTGCTCCAGTGACCTCAGGATCCCGCTAGCCTTGAAACAGTGTTCTTGGGGTTCCTCTGGAGTGCCATCAAGGAAATCAAGGCTCCTTTCATGTGTGATGTGCAACACGGAATTGCTCTGCACGCAGTGCAGGGGAATCAGGCCTCATATCGCGGCGAGGGGGAAGTCTCATGGTTTTTCTCGAGTTGCGACGGGAACCTGGGGTATATTCTCGAGTTACGACGGGGAAGGCCCTTCCACACACGTGTTTGTTCAGCGACGTCAGGACTCCTGCCTAGTTGCAAGGGACAACTCGGGATTCTCTTCGAGGCTTGGCAGGGCAATTGGGACGCCTCTCCATCTGAGGCGGGAGACCAAGGGTCCCTTTCCACCTGCCACAGGAATCCTGGGACTCCTATCAAATTTCACGAGGAGTCAGGCATCGTCTACTTTGGAGGCACAGATCTCCGCTTACCTCTGGAGTTTTCAAAGGATATGACGCCTCCGGTCGCGATGAGGTGGGGAACTAGGTCTTTCTCTGTGGTCTCCACAGGGGATTCAGGCATGCTTTCATCTTGGAAGATGCAAGACGAGCCTGCATTCAAGTCACTGGAGGAATATCCGGCCTTATTTCACGTCAGGGCATCACAGTGTCCATTCCACTTGAGTCCTCAAAATCAGGGTCCCTCTCACATACCTAGAGCTGAGAGAAGCCTCCTCTTGAGGTGCTTGTGGTAAGGTGGTATTCCTCTGGAGCCGAAGACAGGGACTAACCTCTCATCTCGAGTTGATTTTTGGTCCACGGACCTCTTTGGTGTTGCTACATTAACCTCAGGATCCCTCTAGCCTTGAAACAGTGTTCTTGGGTTTTCTCTGGAGTGCCATCAAGGAAATCAAGGCTCCTTTCATGTTTGATGTGCAACACGGAATTGCTCTGCATGCAGTGCAGGAGAATCGAGCCTCATCTCGCGGCGAGTCTGAAGTCTCATGGTTTTTCTCGAGTTGCGGCGGGACCCTGGGGTATATTCTCGAGTTTTGACGGGGATGGCCCTTCCACCCACGTGTTTGTTCAGGGACGTCAGGACTCCTGCCTAGTTGCGAGGGACAACTCGGGATTCTCCTCGAGGCTTGGCACGGCAATTGGGACGCCTCTGCAGCTGAGGCGGGAGACCAAGGGTCCCTTTCCACGTGCCACAGGAATCGTGGGACTCCTATCAAGTTTCACGAGGAGTCAGGCATCGTCTCCTTTGGAGGCACTTATCTCCGCGTACCTCTGGAGTTTTCAAAGGATGTGAGGCCTCCGGTCGCGATGAGGTGGGGAACTAGATCTTCCTCTGAGGTCTCCACATGGGATTCAGACATCCTTTCGTCTTGGGAGATGCAAGACGAGCCTGCATTCAAGTCACTGCAGGGATATCCGGCCTTATTTCGAGTCAGGGCATCGCGGTCTCCATTCCACTTGAGGCCGCAAACTCAGGGTCCCTCTCACATAGCTAGAGCTGAGAGAAGCCTCCTCTTGAGGTGCTTGTGGTAAGGTGGTATTCCTCTGGAGTCGAAGCCAGGGACTAACCTCTCATCTCGAGTTGATTGTTGGTCCACGGAGCTCTTTCGTGTTGCTACAGTGACCTCAGGATCCCTCTAGCCTTGAAACAGTGTTCTTGGGGTTTCTCTGGAGTGCCATCAAGGAAATCAAGGCTCCTTTCATGTGTGATGTGCAACACGGAATTGCTCTGCACGCAGTGCAGGGGAATCGGGCCTCATCTCGCGGCGAGGGGGAAGTCTCATGGTTTTTCTCGAGTTGCGGCGGGAACCTGGGGTATATTCTCGAGTTACGACGGGGATGGCCCTTCCACCCACGTGTTTGTTCAGCGACGTCAGGACTTCTGCCTAGTTGCGAGGGACAACTCGGGATTCTCCTCGAGGCTTGGCAGGGAAATTGGGACGCCTCTCCAGCTGAGGCGGGAGACCAAGGGTCCCTTTCCACGTGCCACAGGAATCCTGGGACTCCTATCAAGTTTCACGAGGAGTCAGGCATCGTCTCCTTTGGAGGCACTGATCTCCGCGTACCTCTGAAGTTTTCAAAGGATGTGAGGCCTCCGGTCGCGATGAGGTGGGGAAGTAGGTCTTTCTCTGTGGTCTCCACAGGGGATCAGACATCCTTTCGTCTTGGGAGATGCAAGACGAGCCTGCATTCAAGTCACTGCAGGGATGTCCGGCCTTATTTCGAGTCAGGGCATCGCGGTGTCCATTCCACTTGAGGCCGCAAACTCAGGGTCCCTCTCACATACCTAGAGCTGAGAGAAGCCTCCTCTTGAGGTGCTTGTGGTAAGGTGGTATTCCTCTGGAGTCGAAGCCAGGGACTAACCTCTCATCTCGAGTTGATTTTTGGTCCACGGACCTCTTTCGTGTTGCTACAGTAACCTCAGGATCCCTCAAGCCTTGAAACAGTGTTCTTGGGGTTTCTCTGGAGTGCCATCAAGGAAATCAAGGCTCCTTTCATGTTTGATGTGCAACACGGAATTGCTCTGCATGCAGTGCAGGAGAATCGAGCCTCATCTCGCGGCGAGGGGAAAGTCTCATGGTTTTTCTCGAGTTGCGGCGGGACCCTGCAGTATATTCTCGAGTTATGACGGGGATGGCCCTTCCAGCCACGTGTTTGTTCAGCGACGTCAGGACTCCTGCCTAGTTGCGAGGGACAACTTGAGATTCTCCTCGAGGCTTGGCAGGGCAATTGGGACGCCTCTCCAGCTGAGGCGGGAGACCAAGGGTCCCTTTCCACGTGCCACAGGAATCCTGGGACTCCTATCAAGTTTCACGAGGAGTCAGGCATCGTCTCCTTTGGAGGCACTTATCTCCGCGTACCTCTGGAGTTTTCAAAGGATGTGAGGCCTCCGGTCGCGATGAGGTGGGGAACTAGATCTTCCTCTGAGGTCTCCACATGGGATTCAGACATCCTTTCGTCTTGGGAGATGCAAGACGAGCCTGCATTCAAGTCACTGCAGGGATATCCGGCCTTATTTCGCGTCAGGGCATCGCGGGGTCCATTCCACTTGAGGCCGCAAACTCAGGGTCCCTCTCACATACCTAGAGCTGAGAGGAGCCCCCTCTTGAGGTGCTTGTGGTAAGGTGCTATTCCTCTGGAGTCGAAGCCAGGGACTAACCTCTCATCTCGAGTTGATTGTTGGTCCACGGAGCTCTTTCGTGTTGCTCCAGTGACCTCAGGATCCCGCTAGCCTTGAAACAGTGTTCTTGGGGTTCCTCTGGAGTGCCATCAAGGAAATCAAGGCTCCTTTCATGTGTGATGTGCAACACGGAATTGCTCTGCACGCAGGGCAGGGGAATCAGGCCTCATCTCGCGGCGAGGGGGAAGTCTGATGGTTTTTCTCGACTTGCGGCGGGAACCTGGGGTATATTTTCGAGTTACGACTGGGATGGCCCCTCCACCCACGTGTTTGTTCAGCGACGTCAGGACTCCTGCCTAGTTGCGAGGGACAACTCGGGATTCTCCTCGAGGCTTGGCAGGGAAATTGGGACGCCTCTGCAGCTGAGGCGGGAGACCAAGGTTCCCTTTCCACGTGCCACAGGAATCCTGGGACTCCTATCAAGTTTCACGAGGAGTCAGGCATCGTCTCCTTTGGAAGCACTGATCTCCGCGTACCTCTGAAGTTTTCAAAGGATGTGAGGCCTCCGGTCGCGATGAAGTGGGGAAGTAGATCTTTCTCTGTGGTCTCCACAGGGGATCAGACATCCTTTCGTCTTGGGAGATGCAAGACGAGTCTGCATTCAAGTCACTGCAGGGATATCTGGCCTTATTTCGAGTCAGGGCATCGCGGTGTCCATTCCACTTGAGGCCGCAAACTCAGGGTCGCTCTCACATACCTAGAGCTGAGAGAAGCCTCCTCTTGAGGTGCTTGTGGTAAGGTGGTATTCCTCTGGAGTCGAAGCCAGGGGCTAACCTCTCATCTCGAGTTGATTTTTGGTCCACGGACCTCTTTCGTGTTGCTACAGTAACCTCAGGATCCCTCAAGCCTTGAAACAGTGTTCTTGGGGTTTCTCTGGAGTGCCATCAAGGAAATCAAGGCTCCTTTCATGTGTGATGTGCAACACGGAATTGCTCTGCATGCAGTGCAGGAGAATCGAGCCTCATCTCGCGGCGAGGGGAAAGTCTCATGGTTTTTCTCGAGTTGCGGCGGGACCCTGCAGTATATTCTCGAGTTATGACGGGGATGGCCCTTCCAGCCACGTGTTTGTTCAGCGACGTCAGGACTCCTGCCTAGTTGCGAGGGACAACTCGGGATTCTCCTCGAGGCTTGGCAGGGCAATTGGGACGCCTCTCCAGCTGAGGCGGGAGACCAAGGGTCCCTTTCCACGTGCCACAGGAATCCTGGGACTCCTATCAAGTTTCACGAGGACTCAGGCATCATCTCCTTTGGAGGCACTGATCTCCGCGTACCTCTGGAGTTTTCAAAGGATGTGAGGCCTCCGGTCGCGATGAGGTGGGGAACTAGGTCTTTCTCTGTGTCTCCACAGGGGATTCAAACATCCTTTCGTCTTGGGAGATGCAAGACGAGCCTGCATTCAAGTCACTGCAGGGATATCCGGCCTTATTTCGAGTCAGGGCATCGCGGTGTCCATTCCACTTGAGGCCGCAAACTCAGGGTCCCTCTCACATACCTATAGCTGAGAGAAGCCTCCTCTTGAGGTGCTTGAGGTAAGGTGGTTTCCTCTGGAGTCGAAGCCAGGGACTAACCTTTCATCTCGAGTTAATTTTTGGTCCACGGAGCTCTTTCGTGTAGCTACAGTGACCTCAGGATCCCTTTAGCGTTGAAACAGTGTTCTTGGGGTTTCTCTGGAGTGCCATCAAGGAAATCAAGGCTCCTTTCATGTGTGATGTGCAGCACGGAATGCTCTGCACGCACTGCAGGGGAATGTGGCCTCATCTTGCGGAAAGGGCTACGTCTCATGGTTTTTCTCGAGTTGCGGCGGGAACGTGGGCTATATTCTCGAGTTACGACGGGGATGGCCCTTCCACCCACGTGTTTGTTCAGCGACGTCAGGACTCCTGCCTAGTTGCGAGGGACAACTCGGGATTCTCCTCGAGGATTGGAAGGGCAATTGGGACGCCTCTCCAGCTGAGGCGGGAGACCAAGGGTCCCTTTCCACGTGCCACAGGAATCCTGGGACTCCTATCAAGTTTCACGAGGAGTCAGGCATCGTCTCCTTTGGAGGCACTGATCTCCGCGTACCTCTGGAGTTTTCAAAGGATGTGAGGCCTCCGGTCGCGATGAGGTGGGGAACTAGGTCTTTCTCTGTGGTCTCCACAGGGGATTCAGTCATCCTTTCGTCTTGGGAGATGCAAGACGAGCCTGCATTCAAGTCCCTGCACGGATATCCGGCCTTATTTCGAGTCAGGGCATCACGGTGTCCATTCCACTTGAGGCTGCAAACTCAGGGTTCCTCTCACATACCTAGAGCTGAGAGAAGCCTCCTCTTGAGGTGCTTGTGGTAAGGTGGTATTCCTCTGGAGTCGAAGCCAGGGACTAACCTCTCATCTCGTGTTGATTTTTGGTCCACGGAGCTCTTTCGTGTTGCTACAGTGACCTCAGGATCCCTCTAGCCTTGAAACACTGCTCTTGGGGTTTCTCTGGAGTGCCATCAAGGAAATCAAGGCTCCTGTTATGTGTGATGTGCAACACCGAATTGCTCTGCATGCAGTGCAGGGGAATCGGGCCTCATCTCACGGTGAGGGGGAAGTCTCATGGTTTTTCTCGAGTTGCGGCGGTAACCTGGGGTATATTCTCGAGTTACAACGGGGATGGCTCATCCACACACGTGTTTGTTCAACGACGTCAGGACTCCTGCATAGTTGTGAGGGACAACTCGGGATTCTCCTCGAGGCTTGGTAGGGCAATTGGGACGCCTCTCCAGCTGAGGCGGGAGACCAAGGGTCCCTTTCCACGTGCCACAGGAATTCTGGGACTCCTATCAAGTTTCACGAGGAGTCAGGCACCGTCTCCTTTGGAGGCACTGATCTCCGCGTACCTCTGGAGTTTTCAAAGGATGTGAGGCCTCCGGTCGCGATGAGGTGGGGAACTAGGTCTTTCTCTGTGGTCTCCACAGGGGATTCAGACATCCTTTCATCTTGGGAGATGCAAGACGAGCCTGCATTCAAGTCACTGCAGGGATATCCGGCCTTATTTCGCGTCAGGGCATCGCGGTGTCCATTCCACTTGAGGCCGCAAACTCAGGGTCCCTCTCACATACCTAGAGCTGAGAGAAGCCTCCTCTTGAGGTGCTTGTCGTAAGGTGCTATTCCTCTGGAGTCGAAGCCAGGGACTAACCTCTCATCTCGAGTTGATTTTTGGTCCACGGAGCTCTTTCGTGTTGCTACAGTGACCTCAGGATCTCTCTAGCCTTGAAACAGTGTTCTTGGGGTTTCTCTGGAGTGCCATCAAGGAAATCAAGGCTCCTTTCATGTGTGATGTGCAACACGGAATTGCTCTGCACGCAGTGCAGGGGAATCGGGCCTCATCTCGCGGCGAGGGGGAAGTCTCATGGTTTCTCTCGAGGTGTGGCGGGAACCTGGGGTAAATTCTCGAGTTACGACGGGGATGGCCCTTCCACACACGTGTTTGTTCAGCGACGTCAGGACTCCTGCCTAGTTGTGAGGGACAACTCGGGATGCTCCTCGAGGCTTGGCAGGGCAATTGGGACGCCTCTCCAGCTGAGGCGGGAGACCAAGGGTCCCTTTCCACGTGCCACAGGAATCCTGGGACTCCTATCAAGTTTCACGAGGAGTCAGGCATCGTCTCCTTTGGAGGCACTGATCTCCGCGTACCTCTGGAGTTTTCAAAGGATGTGAGGCCTCCGGTCGCGATGAGGTGGGGAACTAGGTCTTTCTCTGTGGTCTCCACAGGGGATTCAGACATCCTTTCATCTTGGGAGATGCAAGACGAGCCTGCATTCAAGTCACTGCAGGGATATCCGGCCTTATTTCGCGTCAGGGCATCGCAGTGTCCATTCCACTTGAGGCCGCAAACTCAGGGTCCCTCTCACATACCTAGAGCTGAGAGAAGCCTCCTCTTGAGGTGCTTGTGGTAAGGTGGTTTCCTCTGGAGTCGAAGCCAGGGACTAACCTCTCATCTCGAGTTGATTTTTGGTCCACGGAGCTCTTTCGTGTAGCTAAAGTGACCTCAGGTACCGTCTAGCCTTGAAACAGTGTTCTTGGGGCTTCTCTGGAGTGCCATCAAGGAAATCAAGGCTCCTTTCATGTGTGATGTGCAGCACGGAATTGTTCTTCACGCACTCAGGGGAATCTGGCCTCATCTTTCGGCGAGGGGCACGTCTCATGGTTTTTCCCGAGTTGCGGCGGGAACCTGGGCTATATTCTCGAGTTACGACTGGGATGGCCCTTCCACCCACGTGTTTATTCAGCGACGTCAGGACTCCTGCCTAGTTGCGAGGGACAACTCGGGATTCTCCTCGAGGCTTGGAAGGGCAATTGGGACGCCTCTCCAGCTGAGCCGGGAGACCAAGTGTCCCTTTTCACGTGCCACAGGAATCCTGGGACTCCTATCAAGTTTCACGAGGAGTCAGGCATCGTCTCCTTTGGAGGCACTGATCTCAGTGTACCTCTGGAGTTTTCAAAATATGTGAGGCCTCCGGTCGCGATGAGGTGGGGAACTAGGTCTTTCTCTGTGGTCTCCACAGGGGATTCAGACATACTTTCGTCTTGGGAGATGCAAGACGAGCCTGCATTCAAGTCACTGCAGGGATATCCGGCCTTATTTCGAGTCAGGGCATCGCGGTGTCCATTCCACTTGAGGCCGCAAACTCAGGGTCCCTCTCACATACCTAGAGCTGAGAGAAGCCTCCTCTTGAGGTGCTTGAGGTAAGGTGGTTTCCTCTGGAGTCGAAGCCAGGGACTAACCTCTCATCTCGAGTTGATTTTTGGTCCACGGAGCTCTTTCGTGTAGCTGCAGTGACCTCAGGATCCCTCTAGCCTTGAAACAGTGTTCTTGGGGTTTCTCTGGAGTGCCATCAAGGAAATCAAGGCTCCTTTCATGTGTGATGTGCAGCACGGAAATGCTCTGCACGCACTGCAGGGGAATCTGGCCTCATCTCGCGGCGAGAGGGACGTCTCATGGTTTTTCTCGAGTTGCGGCGGGAACCTGGGGTATATTCTCGAGTTACGACGGGGATGGCCCTTCCACCCACGTGTTTGTTCAGCGACGTCAGGACTCCTGCCTATTTGCGAGGGACAACTCGGGATTCTCCTCGAGGCTTGGGAGGGCAATTGGGACGCCTCTCCAGCTGAGGCGGAAGACCAAGGGTCCCTTTCCACGTGCCACAGGAATCCTGGGACTCCTATCAAGTTTCACGAGGAGTCAGGCATCGTCTCCTTTGGAGGCACTGTTCTCCGCATACCTCTGGAGTTTTCAAAGGATGTGAGGCCTCCGGTCACGATGAGGTGGGGAAGTAGGTCTTTCTCTGTGGTCTCCACAGGGGATTCAGACATCCTTTCATCTTGGGAGATGCAAGATGAGCCTGCATTCAAGTCACTGCAGGGATATCCGGCCTTATTTCGCGTCAGGGCATCGCGGTGTCCATTCCACTTGAGGCCGCAAACTCAGGGTCCCTCTCACATACCTAGAGCTGAGAGAAGCCTCCTCTTGAGGTGCTTGTGTTAAGGTGGTGTCCTCTGGAGTCGAAGCCAGTGACTAACCTCTCATCTCGAGTTGATTTTTGGTCCACGGAGCTCTTTCATGTAGCTAAAGTGACCTCAGGATCCCTCTAGCCTTGAAACAGTGTTCTTGGGGTTTCTCTGGAGTGACATCAAGGAAATCAAGGCTCCTTTCATGTGTGATGTGCAGCACGGAATTGCTCTGCACACACTGCAGGGGAATCTGGCCTCATCTCGCGGCGAGGGGGACGTCTCATGGTTTTTCCCTAGTTGCGGCGGGAACCTGGGCTATATTCTCGAGTTACGACGGGGATGGCCCTTCCACCCACGTGTTTGTTCAGCGACGTCAGGACTCCTGCCTAGTTGCGAGGGACAACTCGGGATTCTCCTCGAGGCTTGGAAGGGCAATTGGGACGCCTCTCCAGCTGAGGCGGGAGACCAAGGGTCCCTTTCCCCGTGCCACAGGAATCCTGGGACTCCTATCAAGTTTCACGAGGAGTCAGGCATCGTCTCCTTTGGAGGCACTGATCTCCGCGTACCTCTGGAGTTTTCAAAGGATGTGAGGCCTCCGGTCGCGATGAGGTGGGGAACTAGGTCTTTCTCTGTGGTCTCCACAGGGGATTCAGACATCCTTTCGTCTTGGGAGATGCAAGACGAGCCTGCATTCAAGTCACTGCAAGGATATCCGGCCTTATTTCGAGTCAGGGCATCGCGGTGTCCATTCCACTTGAGGCCGCAAACTCAGGGTCCCTCTCACATACATAGAGCTGAGAAAAGCCTCCTCTTGAGGTGCTTGTGGTAAGGTGGTATTCCTCTGGAGTCGAAGCCAGGGACTAACCTCTCATCTCGAGTTGATTTTTGGTCCACAGAGCTCTTTCGTGTAGCTACAGTGACCTCAGGATCCCTCTAGCCTTGAAACAGTGTTCTTGGGGTTTCTCTGGAGTGCCATCAAGGAAATCAAGGCTCCTTTCATGTGTGATGTGCAGCACGGAAATGCTCTGCACGCACTGCAGGGGAATCTGGCCTCATCTCGCGGCGAAAGGGACGTCTCATGGTTTTTCTCGAGTTGCGGCGGGAACCTGGGGTATATTCTCGAGTTTCGACGGGGATGGCACTTCCACACACGTGTTTGTTCAGCGACGTCAGGACTCCTGCCTAGTTGCGAGGGACAACTCGGGATTCTCCTCGAGGCTTGGCAGGGCAATTGGGACGCATCTCCAGCTGAGGCGGGAGACCAAGGGTCCCTTTCCACGTGCCACAGGAATCCTGAGACTCCTATCAAGTTTCACGAGGAGTCAGGCATCGTCTCCTTTGGAGGCACTGATCTCCGCGTACCTCTGGAGTTTTCAAAGGATGTGAGGACTCCGGTTGCGATGAGCCGGGAACTAGGTCTTTCTCTGTGGTCTCCACAGGGGATTCAAACATCCTTTCATCTTGGGAGATGCAAGACGAGCCTGCATTCAAGTCACTGCAGGGATATCCGGCCTTATTTCGCGTCAGGGTATCGCGGTGTCCATTCCACTTGAGGCCGCAAACTCAGGGTCCCTCTCACATACCTAGAGCTGAGAGAAGCCTCCTCTTGAGGTGCCTGTCGTAAGGTGCTATTTCTCTGGAGTCGAAGCCAGGGACTAACCTCTCATCTCGAGTTGATTTTTGGTCCACGGAGCTCTTTCGTGTAGCTAAAGTGACCTCAGGATCCCTCTAGCCTTGAAACAGTGTTCTTGGGGCTTCTCTGGAGTGCCATCAAGGAAATCAAGGCTCCTTTCATGTGTGATGTGCAGCACGGAATTGTTCTTCACGCACTCAGGGGAATCTGGCCTCATCTTTCGGCGAGGGGCACGTCTCATGGTTTTTCCCGAGTTGCGGCGGGAACCTGGGCTATATTCTCGAGTTACGACTGGGATGGCCCTTCCACCCACGTGTTTATTCAGCGACGTCAGGACTCCTGCCTAGTTGCGAGGGACAACTCGGGATTCTCCTCGAGGCTTGGAAGGGCAATTGGGACGCCTCTCCAGCTGAGGCGGGAGACCAAGTGTCCCTTTTCACGTGCCACAGGAATCCTGGGACTCCTATCAAGTTTCACGAGGAGTCAGGCATCGTCTCCTTTGGAGGCACTGATCTCAGTGTACCTCTGGAGTTTTCAAAATATGTGAGGCCTCCGGTCGCGATGAGGTGGGGAACTAGGTCTTTCTCTGTGGTCTCCACAGGGGATTCAGACATACTTTCGTCTTGGGAGATGCAAGACGAGCCTGCATTCAAGTCACTGCAAGGATATCCGGCCTTATTTCGAGTCAGGGCATCGCGGTGTCCATTCCACTTGAGGCCGCAAACTCAGGGTCCCTCTCACATACCTAGAGCTGAGAGAAGCCTCCTCTTGAGGTGCTTGAGGTAAGGTGGTTTCCTCTGGAGTCGAAGCCAGGGACTAACCTCTCATCTCGAGTTGATTTTTGGTCCACGGAGCTCTTTCGTGTAGCTGCAGTGACCTCAGGATCCCTCTAGCCTTGAAACAGTGTTCTTGGGGTTTCTCTGGAGTGCCATCAAGGAAATCAAGGCTCCTTTCATGTGTGATGTGCAGCACGGAATTGCTCTGCACGCACTGCAGGGGAATCTGGCCTCATCTCGCGGCGAGGGGGACGTCTCATGGTTTTTCCCTAGTTGCGGTGGAAACCTGGGCTATATTCTCGAGTTACGACGGGGATGGCCCTTCCACCCACGTGTTTGTTCAGCGACGTCAGGACTCCTGCCTAGTTGCGAGGGACAACTCGGGATTCTCCTCGAGGCTTGGAAGGGCAATTGGGACGCCTCTCCAGCTGAGGCGGGAGACCAAGGGTCCCTTTCCCCGTGCCACAGGAATCCTGGGACTCCTATCAAGTTTCACGAGGAGTCAGGCATCGTCTCCTTTGGAGGCACTGATCTCCGCGTACCTCTGGAGTTTTCAAAGGATGTGAGGCCTCCGGTCGCGATGAGGTGGGGAACTAGGTCTTTCTCTGTGGTCTCCACAGGGGATTCAGACATCCTTTTGTCTTGGGAGATGCAAGACGAGCCTGCATTCAAGTCACTGCAAGAATATCCGGCCTTATTTCGAGTTAGGGCATCACGGTGTCCATTCTACTTGAGGCCGCAAACTCAGGGTCCCTCTCACATACATAGAGCTGAGAAAAGCCTCCTCTTGAGGTGCTTGTGGTAAGGTGGTATTCCTCTGGAGTCGAAGCCAGGGACTAACCTCTCATCTCGAGTTGATTTTTGGTCCACGGAGCTCTTTCGTGTAGCTACAGTGACCTCAGGATCCCTCTAGCCTTGAAACAGTGTTCTTGGGGTTTCTCTGGAGTGCCATCAAGGAAATCAAGGCTCCTTTCATGTGTGATGTGCAGCACGGAAATGCTCTGCACGCACTGCAGGGGAATCTGGCCTCATCTCGCGGCGAAAGGGACGTCTCATGGTTTTTCTCGAGTTGCGGCGGGAACCTGGGGTATATTCTCGAGTTTCGACGGGGATGGCACTTCCACACACGTGTTTGTTCAGCGACGTCAGGACTCCTGCCTATTTGCGAGGGACAACTCGGGATTCTCCTCGAGGCTTGGCAGGGCAATTGGGACGCATCTCCAGCTGAGGCGGGAGACCAAGGGTCCCTTTCCACGTGCCACAGGAATCCTGAGACTCCTATCAAGTTTCACGAGGAGTCAGGCATCGTCTCCTTTGGAGGCACTGATCTCCGCGTACCTCTGTAGTTTTCAAAGGATGTGAGGCCTCCGGTCGCGATGAGGCAGGGAACTAGGTCTTTCTCTGTGGTCTCCACAGGGGATTCAGACATCCTTTCATCTTGGGAGATGCAAGACGAGCCTGCATTCAAGTCACTGCAGGGATATCCGGCCTTATTTCGCGTCAGGGTATCGCGGTGTCCATTCCACTTGAGGCCGCAAACTCAGGGTCCCTCTCACATACCTAGAGCTGAGAGAAGCCTCCTCTTGAGGTGCCTGTCGTAAGGTGCTATTTCTCTGGAGTCGAAGCCAGGGACTAACCTCTCATCTCGAGTTGATTTTTGGTCCACGGAGCTCTTTCGTGTAGCTAAAGTGACCTCAGGATCCCTCTAGCCTTGAAACAGTGTTCTTGGGGCTTCTCTGGAGTGCCATCAAGGAAATCAAGGCTCCTTTCATGTGTGATGTGCAGCACGGAATTGTTCTTCACGCACTCAGGGGAATCTGGCCTCATCTTTCGGCGAGGGGCACGTCTCATGGTTTTTCCCGAGTTGCGGCGGGAACCTGGGCTATATTCTCGAGTTACGACTGGGATGGCCCTTCCACCCACGTGTTTATTCAGCGACGTCAGGACTCCTGCCTAGTTGCGAGGGACAACTCGGGATTCTCCTCGAGGCTTGGAAGGGCAATTGGGACGCCTCTCCAGCTGAGGCGGGAGACCAAGTGTCCCTTTTCACGTGCCACAGGAATCCTGGGACTCCTATCAAGTTTCACGAGGAGTCAGGCATCGTCTCCTTTGGAGGCACTGATCTCAGTGTACCTCTGGAGTTTTCAAAATATGTGAGGCCTCCGGTCGCGATGAGGTGGGGAACTAGGTCTTTCTCTGTGGTCTCCACAGGGGATTCAGACATACTTTCGTCTTGGGAGATGCAAGACGAGCCTGCATTCAAGTCACTGCAAGGATATCCGGCCTTATTTCGAGTCAGGGCATCGCGGTGTCCATTCCACTTGAGGCCGCAAACTCAGGGTCCCTCTCACATACCTAGAGCTGAGAGAAGCCTCCTCTTGAGGTGCTTGAGGTAAGGTGGTTTCCTCTGGAGTCGAAGCCAGGGACTAACCTCTCATCTCGAGTTGATTTTTGGTCCACGGAGCTCTTTCGTGTAGCTGCAGTGACCTCAGGATCCCTCTAGCCTTGAAACAGTGTTCTTGGGGTTTCTCTGGAGTGCCATCAAGGAAATCAAGGCTCCTTTCATGTGTGATGTGCAGCACGGAATTGCTCTGCACGCACTGCAGGGGAATCTGGCCTCATCTCGCGGCGAGGGGGACGTCTCATGGTTTTTCCCTAGTTGCGGTGGAAACCTGGGCTATATTCTCGAGTTACGACTGGGATGGCCCTTCCACCCACGTGTTTGTTCAGCGACGTCAGGACTCCTGCCTATTTGCGAGGGACAACTCGGGATTCTCCTCGAGGCTTGGGAGGGCAATTGGGACGCCTCTCCAGCTGAGGCGGAAGACCAAGGGTCCCTTTCCACGTGCCACAGGAATCCTGGGACTCCTATCAAGTTTCACGAGGAGTCAGGCATCGTCTCCTTTGGAGGCACTGTTCTCCGCATACCTCTGGAGTTTTCAAAGGATGTGAGGCCTCCGGTCACGATGAGGTGGGGAAGTAGGTCTTTCTCTGTGGTCTCCACAGGGGATTCAGACATCCTTTCATCTTGGGAGATGCAAGATGAGCCTGCATTCAAGTCACTGCAGGGATATCCGGCCTTATTTCGCGTCAGGGCATCGCGGTGTCCATTCCACTTGAGGCCGCAAACTCAGGGTCCCTCTCACATACCTAGAGCTGAGAGAAGCCTCCTCTTGAGGTGCTTGTGTTAAGGTGGTGTCCTCTGGAGTCGAAGCCAGGGACTAACCTCTCATCTCGAGTTGATTTTTGGTCCACGGAGCTCTTTCATGTAGCTAAAGTGACCTCAGGATCCCTCTAGCCTTGAAACAGTGTTCTTGGGGTTTCTCTGGAGTGACATCAAGGAAATCAAGGCTCCTTTCATGTGTGATGTGCAGCACGGAATTGCTCTGCACACACTGCAGGGGAATCTGGCCTCATCTCGCGGCGAGGGGGACGTCTCATGGTTTTTCCCTAGTTGCGGCGGGAACCTGGGCTATATTCTCGAGTTACGACGGGGATGGCCCTTCCACCCACGTGTTTGTTCAGCGACGTCAGGACTCCTGCCTAGTTGCGAGGGACAACTCGGGATTCTCCTCGAGGCTTGGAAGGGCAATTGGGACGCCTCTCCAGCTGAGGCGGGAGACCAAGGGTCCCTTTCCCCGTGCCACAGGAATCCTGGGACTCCTATCAAGTTTCACGAGGAGTCAGGCATCGTCTCCTTTGGAGGCACTGATCTCCGCGTACCTCTGGAGTTTTCAAAGGATGTGAGGCCTCCGGTCGCGATGAGGTGGGGAACTAGGTCTTTCTCTGTGGTCTCCACAGGGGATTCAGACATCCTTTCGTCTTGGGAGATGCAAGACGAGCCTGCATTCAAGTCACTGCAAGGATATCCGGCCTTATTTCGAGTCAGGGCATCGCGGTGTCCATTCCACTTGAGGCCGCAAACTCAGGGTCCCTCTCACATACATAGAGCTGAGAAAAGCCTCCTCTTGAGGTGCTTGTGGTAAGGTGGTATTCCTCTGGAGTCGAAGCCAGGGACTAACCTCTCATCTCGAGTTGATTTTTGGTCCACAGAGCTCTTTCGTGTAGCTACAGTGACCTCAGGATCCCTCTAGCCTTGAAACAGTGTTCTTGGGGTTTCTCTGGAGTGCCATCAAGGAAATCAAGGCTCCTTTCATGTGTGATGTGCAGCACGGAAATGCTCTGCACGCACTGCAGGGGAATCTGGCCTCATCTCGCGGCGAAAGGGACGTCTCATGGTTTTTCTCGAGTTGCGGCGGGAACCTGGGGTATATTCTCGAGTTTCGACGGGGATGGCACTTCCACACACGTGTTTGTTCAGCGACGTCAGGACTCCTGCCTAGTTGCGAGGGACAACTCGGGATTCTCCTCGAGGCTTGGCAGGGCAATTGGGACGCATCTCCAGCTGAGGCGGGAGACCAAGGGTCCCTTTCCACGTGCCACAGGAATCCTGAGACTCCTATCAAGTTTCACGAGGAGTCAGGCATCGTCTCCTTTGGAGGCACTGATCTCCGCGTACCTCTGGAGTTTTCAAAGGATGTGAGGACTCCGGTTGCGATGAGCCGGGAACTAGGTCTTTCTCTGTGGTCTCCACAGGGGATTCAAACATCCTTTCATCTTGGGAGATGCAAGACGAGCCTGCATTCAAGTCACTGCAGGGATATCCGGCCTTATTTCGCGTCAGGGTATCGCGGTGTCCATTCCACTTGAGGCCGCAAACTCAGGGTCCCTCTCACATACCTAGAGCTGAGAGAAGCCTCTTCTTGAGGTGCCTGTCGTAAGGTGCTATTTCTCTGGAGTCGAAGCCAGGGACTAACCTCTCATCTCGAGTTGATTTTTGGTCCACGGAGCTCTTTCGTGTAGCTAAAGTGACCTCAGGATCCCTCTAGCCTTGAAACAGTGTTCTTGGGGCTTCTCTGGAGTGCCATCAAGGAAATCAAGGCTCCTTTCATGTGTGATGTGCAGCACGGAATTGTTCTTCACGCACTCAGGGGAATCTGGCCTCATCTTTCGGCGAGGGGCACGTCTCATGGTTTTTCCCGAGTTGCGGCGGGAACCTGGGCTATATTCTCGAGTTACGACTGGGATGGCCCTTCCACCCACGTGTTTATTCAGCGACGTCAGGACTCCTGCCTAGTTGCGAGGGACAACTCGGGATTCTCCTCGAGGCTTGGAAGGGCAATTGGGACGCCTCTCCAGCTGAGGCGGGAGACCAAGTGTCCCTTTTCACGTGCCACAGGAATCCTGGGACTCCTATCAAGTTTCACGAGGAGTCAGGCATCGTCTCCTTTGGAGGCACTGATCTCAGTGTACCTCTGGAGTTTTCAAAATATGTGAGGCCTCCGGTCGCGATGAGGTGGGGAACTAGGTCTTTCTCTGTGGTCTCCACAGGGGATTCAGACATACTTTCGTCTTGGGAGATGCAAGACGAGCCTGCATTCAAGTCACTGCAAGGATATCCGGCCTTATTTCGAGTCAGGGCATCGCGGTGTCCATTCCACTTGAGGCCGCAAACTCAGGGTCCCTCTCACATACCTAGAGCTGAGAGAAGCCTCCTCTTGAGGTGCTTGAGGTAAGGTGGTTTCCTCTGGAGTCGAAGCCAGGGACTAACCTCTCATCTCGAGTTGATTTTTGGTCCACGGAGCTCTTTCGTGTAGCTGCAGTGACCTCAGGATCCCTCTAGCCTTGAAACAGTGTTCTTGGGGTTTCTCTGGAGTGCCATCAAGGAAATCAAGGCTCCTTTCATGTGTGATGTGCAGCACGGAATTGCTCTGCACGCACTGCAGGGGAATCTGGCCTCATCTCGCGGCGAGGGGGACGTCTCATGGTTTTTCCCTAGTTGCGGTGGAAACCTGGGCTATATTCTCGAGTTACGACGGGGATGGCCCTTCCACCCACGTGTTTGTTCAGCGACGTCAGGACTCCTGCCTAGTTGCGAGGGACAACTCGGGATTCTCCTCGAGGCTTGGAAGGGCAATTGGGACGCCTCTCCAGCTGAGGCGGGAGACCAAGGGTCCCTTTCCCCGTGCCACAGGAATCCTGGGACTCCTATCAAGTTTCACGAGGAGTCAGGCATCGTCTCCTTTGGAGGCACTGATCTCCGCGTACCTCTGGAGTTTTCAAAGGATGTGAGGCCTCCGGTCGCGATGAGGTGGGGAACTAGGTCTTTCTCTGTGGTCTCCACAGGGGATTCAGACATCCTTTCGTCTTGGGAGATGCAAGACGAGCCTGCATTCAAGTCACTGCAAGAATATCCGGCCTTATTTCGAGTTAGGGCATCACGGTGTCCATTCTACTTGAGGCCGCAAACTCAGGGTCCCTCTCACATACATAGAGCTGAGAAAAGCCTCCTCTTGAGGTGCTTGTGGTAAGGTGGTATTCCTCTGGAGTCGAAGCCAGGGACTAACCTCTCATCTCGAGTTGATTTTTGGTCCACGGAGCTCTTTCGTGTAGCTACAGTGACCTCAGGATCCCTCTAGCCTTGAAACAGTGTTCTTGGGGTTTCTCTGGAGTGCCATCAAGGAAATCAAGGCTCCTTTCATGTGTGATGTGCAGCACGGAAATGCTCTGCACGCACTGCAGGGGAATCTGGCCTCATCTCGCGGCGAAAGGGACGTCTCATGGTTTTTCTCGAGTTGCGGCGGGAACCTGGGGTATATTCTCGAGTTTCGACGGGGATGGCACTTCCACACACGTGTTTGTTCAGCGACGTCAGGACTCCTGCCTATTTGCGAGGGACAACTCGGGATTCTCCTCGAGGCTTGGCAGGGCAATTGGGACGCATCTCCAGCTGAGGCGGGAGACCAAGGGTCCCTTTCCACGTGCCACAGGAATCCTGAGACTCCTATCAAGTTTCACGAGGAGTCAGGCATCGTCTCCTTTGGAGGCACTGATCTCCGCGTACCTCTGTAGTTTTCAAAGGATGTGAGGCCTCCGGTCGCGATGAGGCAGGGAACTAGGTCTTTCTCTGTGGTCTCCACAGGGGATTCAGACATCCTTTCATCTTGGGAGATGCAAGACGAGCCTGCATTCAAGTCACTGCAGGGATATCCGGCCTTATTTCGCGTCAGGGTATCGCGGTGTCCATTCCACTTGAGGCCGCAAACTCAGGGTCCCTCTCACATACCTAGAGCTGAGAGAAGCCTCCTCTTGAGGTGCCTGTCGTAAGGTGCTATTTCTCTGGAGTCGAAGCCAGGGACTAACCTCTCATCTCGAGTTGATTTTTGGTCCACGGAGCTCTTTCGTGTAGCTAAAGTGACCTCAGGATCCCTCTAGCCTTGAAACAGTGTTCTTGGGGCTTCTCTGGAGTGCCATCAAGGAAATCAAGGCTCCTTTCATGTGTGATGTGCAGCACGGAATTGTTCTTCACGCACTCAGGGGAATCTGGCCTCATCTTTCGGCGAGGGGCACGTCTCATGGTTTTTCCCGAGTTGCGGCGGGAACCTGGGCTATATTCTCGAGTTACGACTGGGATGGCCCTTCCACCCACGTGTTTATTCAGCGACGTCAGGACTCCTGCCTAGTTGCGAGGGACAACTCGGGATTCTCCTCGAGGCTTGGAAGGGCAATTGGGACGCCTCTCCAGCTGAGGCGGGAGACCAAGTGTCCCTTTTCACGTGCCACAGGAATCCTGGGACTCCTATCAAGTTTCACGAGGAGTCAGGCATCGTCTCCTTTGGAGGCACTGATCTCAGTGTACCTCTGGAGTTTTCAAAATATGTGAGGCCTCCGGTCGCGATGAGGTGGGGAACTAGGTCTTTCTCTGTGGTCTCCACAGGGGATTCAGACATACTTTCGTCTTGGGAGATGCAAGACGAGCCTGCATTCAAGTCACTGCAAGGATATCCGGCCTTATTTCGAGTCAGGGCATCGCGGTGTCCATTCCACTTGAGGCCGCAAACTCAGGGTCCCTCTCACATACCTAGAGCTGAGAGAAGCCTCCTCTTGAGGTGCTTGAGGTAAGGTGGTTTCCTCTGGAGTCGAAGCCAGGGACTAACCTCTCATCTCGAGTTGATTTTTGGTCCACGGAGCTCTTTCGTGTAGCTGCAGTGACCTCAGGATCCCTCTAGCCTTGAAACAGTGTTCTTGGGGTTTCTCTGGAGTGCCATCAAGGAAATCAAGGCTCCTTTCATGTGTGATGTGCAGCACGGAATTGCTCTGCACGCACTGCAGGGGAATCTGGCCTCATCTCGCGGCGAGGGGGACGTCTCATGGTTTTTCCCTAGTTGCGGTGGAAACCTGGGCTATATTCTCGAGTTACGACGGGGATGGCCCTTCCACCCACGTGTTTGTTCAGCGACGTCAGGACTCCTGCCTAGTTGCGAGGGACAACTCGGGATTCTCCTCGAGGCTTGGAAGGGCAATTGGGACGCCTCTCCAGCTGAGGCGGGAGACCAAGGGTCCCTTTCCCCGTGCCACAGGAATCCTGGGACTCCTATCAAGTTTCACGAGGAGTCAGGCATCGTCTCCTTTGGAGGCACTGATCTCCGCGTACCTCTGGAGTTTTCAAAGGATGTGAGGCCTCCGGTCGCGATGAGGTGGGGAACTAGGTCTTTCTCTGTGGTCTCCACAGGGGATTCAGACATCCTTTCGTCTTGGGAGATGCAAGACGAGCCTGCATTCAAGTCACTGCAAGAATATCCGGCCTTATTTCGAGTTAGGGCATCACGGTGTCCATTCTACTTGAGGCCGCAAACTCAGGGTCCCTCTCACATACATAGAGCTGAGAAAAGCCTCCTCTTGAGGTGCTTGTGGTAAGGTGGTATTCCTCTGGAGTCGAAGCCAGGGACTAACCTCTCATCTCGAGTTGATTTTTGGTCCACGGAGCTCTTTCGTGTAGCTACAGTGACCTCAGGATCCCTCTAGCCTTGAAACAGTGTTCTTGGGGTTTCTCTGGAGTGCCATCAAGGAAATCAAGGCTCCTTTCATGTGTGATGTGCAGCACGGAAATGCTCTGCACGCACTGCAGGGGAATCTGGCCTCATCTCGCGGCGAAAGGGACGTCTCATGGTTTTTCTCGAGTTGCGGCGGGAACCTGGGGTATATTCTCGAGTTTCGACGGGGATGGCACTTCCACACACGTGTTTGTTCAGCGACGTCAGGACTCCTGCCTATTTGCGAGGGACAACTCGGGATTCTCCTCGAGGCTTGGCAGGGCAATTGGGACGCATCTCCAGCTGAGGCGGGAGACCAAGGGTCCCTTTCCACGTGCCACAGGAATCCTGAGACTCCTATCAAGTTTCACGAGGAGTCAGGCATCGTCTCCTTTGGAGGCACTGATCTCCGCGTACCTCTGTAGTTTTCAAAGGATGTGAGGCCTCCGGTCGCGATGAGGCAGGGAACTAGGTCTTTCTCTGTGGTCTCCACAGGGGATTCAGACATCCTTTCATCTTGGGAGATGCAAGACGAGCCTGCATTCAAGTCACTGCAGGGATATCCGGCCTTATTTCGCGTCAGGGTATCGCGGTGTCCATTCCACTTGAGGCCGCAAACTCAGGGTCCCTCTCACATACCTAGAGCTGAGAGAAGCCTCCTCTTGAGGTGCCTGTCGTAAGGTGCTATTTCTCTGGAGTCGAAGCCAGGGACTAACCTCTCATCTCGAGTTGATTTTTGGTCCACGGAGCTCTTTTGTGTAGCTAAAGTGACCTCAGGATCCCTCTAGCCTTGAAACAGTGTTCTTGGGGCTTCTCTGGAGTGCCATCAAGGAAATCAAGGCTCCTTTCATGTGTGATGTGCAACACGGAATTGTTCTTCACGCACTCAGGGGAATCTGGCCTCATCTTTCGGCGAGGGGCACGTCTCATGGTTTTTCCCGAGTTGCGGCGGGAACCTGGGCTATATTCTCGAGTTACGACTGGGATGGCCCTTCCACCCACGTGTTTATTCAGCGACGTCAGGACTCCTGCCTAGTTGCGAGGGACAACTCGGGATTCTCCTCGAGGCTTGGAAGGGCAATTGGGACGCCTCTCCAGCTGAGGCGGGAGACCAAGTCTCCCTTTTCACGTGCCACAGGAATCCTGGGACTCCTATCAAGTTTCACGAGGAGTCAGGCATCGTCTCCTTTGGAGGCACTGATCTCAGTGTACCTCTGGAGTTTTCAAAATATGTGAGGCATCCGGTCGCGATGAGGTGGGGAACTAGGTCTTTCTCTGTGGTCTCCACAGGGGATTCAGACATCCTTTCGTCTTGGGAGATGCAAGACGAGCCTGCATTCAAGTCACTGCAGGGATATCCGGCCTTATTTCGAGTCAGGGCATCGCGGTGTCCATTCCACTTGAGGCCGCAAACTCAGGGTCCCTCTCACATACCTAGAGCTGAGAGAAGCCTCCTCTTGAGGTGCTTGAGGTAAGGTGGTTTCCTATGGAGTCGAAGCCAGGGACTAACCTCTCATCTCGAGTTAATTTTTGGTCCACGGAGCTCTTTCGTGTAGCTGCAGTGACCTCAGGATCCCTCTAGCCTTGAAACAGTGTTCTTGGGGTTTCTCTGGAGTGCCATCAAGGAAATCAAGGCTCCTTTCATGTGTGATGTGCAGCACGGAAATGCTCTGCACGCACTGCAGAGGAATCTGGCCTCATCTCGCGGCGAGAGGGACGTCTCATGGTTTTTCTCGAGTTGCGGCGGGAACCTGGGGTATATTCTCGAGTTACGACGGGGATGGCCCTTCCACCCACGTGTTTGTTCAGCGACGTCAGGACTCCTGCCTATTTGCGAGGGACAACTCGGGATGCTCCTCGAGGCTTGGCAGGGCAATTGGGACGCCTCTCCAGCTGAGGCGGGAGACCAAGGGTCCCTTTCCACGTGCCACAGGAATCCTGGGACTCCTATCAAGTTTCACGAGGAGTCAGGCATCGTCTCCTTTGGAGGCACTGATCTCCGCGTACCTCTGGAGTTTTCAAAGGATGTGAGGCCTCCGGTCGCGATGAGGTGGGGAACTAGGTCTTTCTCTGTGGTCTCCACAGGGGATTCAGACATCCTTTCGTCTTGGGAGATGCAAGACGAGCCTGCATTCAAGTCACTGCAGGGATATCCGGCCTTATTTCGCGTCAGGGCATCGCAGTGTCCATTCCACTTGAGGCCGCAAACTCAGGGTCCCTCTCACATACCTAGAGCTGAGAGAAGCCTCCTCTTGAGGTGCTTGTGGTAAGGTGGTATTCCTCTGGAGTCGAAGACAGGGACTAACCTCTCATCTCGTGTTGATTTTTGGTCCACGGAGCTCTTTCTTGTTGCTACAGTGACTTCAGGATCCCTCTAGCCTTGAAACAGTGTTCTTGGGGTTTCTCTGGAGTGCCATCAAGGAAATCAAGGCTCCTTTCATGTTTGATGTGCAATAGGAATTGCTTTGAATGCAGTGCAGGGGAATCGGGACTCATCTTGCGGCGAGGGGGAAGTCTCATGGTTTTTCTCGAGTTGCGGCGGGAACCTGTGGTATATTCTCGAGTTACGACGGGGATGGCCCTTCCACCCACGTGTTTGTTCAGTGACGTCAGGACTCCTGTCTAGTTGAGAGGGACAACTCGGGATTCTCCTCGAGGCTTGGCAGGGCAATTGGGACGCCTCTCGAGCTGAGGCGGGAGACCAAGGGTCCCTTTCCACGTGCCACAGGAATCCTGGGACTCCTATCAAGATTCACGAGGAGTCAGGCATCGTCTCCTTTGGAGGCACTGATCTCCGCGTACCTCTGGAGTTTTCAAAGGATGTGAGGCCTCCGGTCGCGATGAGGTGGGGAACTAGGTCTTTCTCTGTGGTCTCCACAGGGGATTCAGACATCCTTTCGTCTTGGGAGATGCAAGACGAGCCTGCATTCAAGTCACTGCAGGGATATCCGGCCTTATTTCGAGTCAGGGCATCGCGGTGTCCATTCCACTTGAGGCCGCAAACTCAGGGTCCCTCTCACATACCTAGAGCTGAGAGAAGCCTCCTCTTGAGGTGCTTGTGGTAAGGTGGTTTGCTCTGGAGTCGAAGCCAGGGACTAACCTCTCATCTCGAGTTGATTTTTGGTCCACGGAGCTCTTTCGTGTAGCTACAGTGACCTCAGGATCCCTCTAGCCTTAAAACAGTGTTCTTGGGGTTTCTCTGGAGTGCCATCAAGGAAATCAAGGCTCTTTTCATGTGTGATGTGCAGCACGGAATTGCTCTCCAAGCAGTGCAGGGGAATCTGGCCTCATCTCGCAGCGAGGGGGACGTCTCATGGTTTTTCTCGACTTGCGGCGGGAACCTGGGCTATATTCTCGAGTTACAACGGGGATGGCCCTTCCACCCACGTGTTTGTTCAGCGACGTCAGGACTCCTGCCTATTTGCGAGGTACAACTCGGGATTCTCCTCGAGGCTTGGAAGGGCAATTGGGACGCCTCTCCAGCTGAGGCGGGAGACCAAGTGTCCCTTTCCACGAGCCACAGGAATCCTGGGACTCCTATTAAGATTCACGAGGAGTCAGGCATCGTCTCCTTTGGAGGCACTGATCTCCGCGAACCTCTGGAATTTTCAAAGGATGTGAGGCCTCCGGTCGCCATGAGGTGGGGAACTAGGTCTTTCTCTGTGGTCTCCACAGGGGATTCAGACATCCTTTCGTCTTAGGAGATGCAAGACGAGCTTGCATTCAAGTCACTGTAAGGATATCCGGCCTTATTTCGAGTCAGGGCATCGCGGTGTCTATTCCACTTGAGGCCGCAAACTCAGGGTCCCTCTCACATACCTAGAGCTGAGAGAAGCCTCCTCTTGAGGTGCTTGTGGTAAGGTGGTTTCCTCTGGAGTCGAAGCCAGGGACTAACCTCTCATCTCGAGTTGATTTTTGGTCCACGGAGCTCTTTCGTGTAGCTAAAGTGACCTCAGGATCCCTCTAGCCTTGAAACAGTGTTCTTGGGGCTTCTCTGGAGTGCCATCAAGGAAATCAAGGCTCCTTTCATGTGTGATGTGCAGCACGGAATTGTTCTTCACGCACTCAGGGGAATCTGGCCTCATCTTTCGGCGAGGGGCACGTCTCATGGTTTTTCCCGAGTTGCGGCGGGAACCTGGGCTATATTCTCGAGTTACGACTGGGATGGCCCTTCCACCCACGTGTTTATTCAGCGACGTCAGGACTCCTGCCTAGTTGCGAGGGACAACTCGGGATTCTCCTCGAGGCTTGGAAGGGCAATTGGGACGCCTCTCCAGCTGAGGCGGGAGACCAAGTGTCCCTTTTCACGTGCCACAGGAATCCTGGGAGTCCTATCAAGTTTCACGAGGAGTCAGGCATCGTCTCCTTTGGAGGCACTGATCTCAGTGTACCTCTGGAGTTTTCACAATATGTGAGGCCTCCGGTCGCGATGAGGTGGGGAACTAGGTCTTTCTCTGTGGTCTCCACAGGGGATTCAGACATACTTTCGTCTTGGGAGATGCAAGACGAGCCTGCATTCAAGTCACTGCAAGGATATCCGGCCTTATTTCGAGTCAGGGCATCGCGGTGTCCATTCCACTTGAGGCCGCAAACTCAGGGTCCCTCTCACATACCTAGAGCTGAGAGAAGCCTCCTCTTGAGGTGCTTGAGGTAAGGTGGTTTCCTCTGGAGTGGAAGCCAGGGACTAACCTCTCATCTCGAGTTGATTTTTGGTCCACGGAGCTCTTTCGTGTAGCTGCAGTGACCTCAGGATCCCTCTAGCCTTGAAACAGTGTTCTTGGGGTTTCTCTGGAGTGCCATCAAGGAAATCAAGGCTCCTTTCATGTGTGATGTGCAGCACGGAAATGCTCTGCACGCACTGCAGGGGAATCTGGCCTCATCTCGCGGCGAGAGGGACGTCTCATGGTTTTTCTCGAGTTGCGGCGGGAACCTGGGGTATATTCTCGAGTTACGACGGGGATGGCCCTTCCACCCACGTGTTTGTTCAGCGACGTCAGGACTCCTGCCTATTTGCGAGGGACAACTCGGGATTCTCCTCGAGGCTTGGGAGGGCAATTGGGACGCCTCTCCAGCTGAGGCGGAAGACCAAGGGTCCCTTTCCACGTGCCACAGGAATCCTGGGACTCCTATCAAGTTTCACGAGGAGTCAGGCATCGTCTCCTTTGGAGGCACTGTTCTCCGCATACCTCTGGAGTTTTCAAAGGATGTGAGGCCTCCGGTCACGATGAGGTGGGGAACTAGGTCTTTCTCTGTGGTCTCCACAGGGGATTCAGACATCCTTTCATCTTGGGAGATGCAAGACGAGCCTGCATTCAAGTCACTGCAGGGATATCCGGCCTTATTTCGCGTCAGGGCATCGCGGTGTCCATTCCACTTGAGGCCGCAAACTCAGGGTCCCTCTCACATACCTAGAGCTGAGAGAAGCCTCCTCTTGAGGTGCTTGTGTTAAGGTGGTGTCCTCTGGAGTCGAAGCCAGGGACTAACCTCTCATCTCGAGTTGATTTTTGGTCCACGGAGCTCTTTCATGTAGCTAAAGTGACCTCAGGATCCCTCTAGCCTTGAAACAGTGTTCTTGGGGTTTCTCTGGAGTGACATCAAGGAAATCAAGGCTCCTTTCATGTGTGATGTGCAGCACGGAATTGCTCTGCACACACTGCAGGGGAATCTGGCCTCATCTCGCGGCGAGGGGGACGTCTCATGGTTTTTCCCTAGTTGCGGCGGGAACCTGGGCTATATTCTCGAGTTACGACGGGGATGGCCCTTCCACCCACGTGTTTGTTCAGCGACGTCAGGACTCCTGCCTAGTTGCGAGGGACAACTCTGGATTCTCCTCGAGGCTTGGAAGGGCAATTGGGACGCCTCTCCAGCTGAGGCGGGAGACCAAGGGTCCCTTTCCCCGTGCCACAGGAATCCTGGGACTCCTATCAAGTTTCACGAGGAGTCAGGCATCGTCTCCTTTGGAGGCACTGATCTCCGCGTACCTCTGGAGTTTTCAAAGGATGTGAGGCCTCCGGTCGCGATGAGGTGGGGAACTAGGTCTTTCTCTGTGGTCTCCACAGGGGATTCAGACATCCTTTTGTCTTGGGAGATGCAAGACGAGCCTGCATTCAAGTCACTGCAAGGATATCCGGCCTTATTTCGAGTCAGGGCATCGCGGTGTCCATTCCACTTGAGGCCGCAAACTCAGGGTCCCTCTCACATACATAGAGCTGAGAAAAGCCTCCTCTTGAGGTGCTTGTGGTAAGGTGGTATTCCTCTGGAGTCGAAGCCAGGGACTAACCTCTCATCTCGAGTTGATTTTTGGTCCACAGAGCTCTTTCGTGTAGCTACAGTGACCTCAGGATCCCTCTAGCTTTGAAACAGTGTTCTTGGGGTTTCTCTGGAGTGCCATCAAGGAAATCAAGGCTCCTTTCATGTGTGATGTGCAGCACGGAAATGCTCTGCACGCACTGCAGGGGAATCTGGCCTCATCTCGCGGCGAAAGGGACGTCTCATGGTTTTTCTCGAGTTGCGGCGGGAACCTGGGGTATATTCTCGAGTTTCGACGGGGATGGCACTTCCACACACGTGTTTGTTCAGCGACGTCAGGACTCCTGCCTAGTTGCGAGGGACAACTCGGGATTCTCCTCGAGGCTTGGCAGGGCAATTGGGACGCATCTCCAGCTGAGGCGGGAGACCAAGGGTCCCTTTCCACGTGCCACAGGAATCCTGAGACTCCTATCAAGTTTCACGAGGAGTCAGGCATCGTCTCCTTTGGAGGCACTGATCTCCGCGTACCTCTGGAGTTTTCAAAGGATGTGAGGCCTCCGGTTGCGATGAGCCGGGAACTAGGTCTTTCTCTGTGGTCTCCACAGGGGATTCAGACATCCTTTCATCTTGGGAGATGCAAGACGAGCCTGCATTCAAGTCACTGCAGGGATATCCGGCCTTATTTCGCGTCAGGGTATCGCGGTGTCCATTCCACTTGAGGCCGCAAACTCAGGGTCCCTCTCACATACCTAGAGCTGAGAGAAGCCTCCTCTTGAGGTGCCTGTCATAAGGTGCTATTCCTCTGGAGTCGAAGCCAGGGACTAACCTCGCATCTCGAGTTGATTTTTGGTCCACGGAGCTCTTTCGTGTGGCTACAGTGACCTCAGGATCCCTCTAGCCTTGAAACAGTGTTCTTGGGGTTTCTCTGGAGTGCCATCAAGGAAATCAAAGCTCCTTTCATGTTTGATGTGCAACACGGAATTGCTCTGCACGCAGTGCAGGGGAATCGGGCCTCATCTCGCGGCGAGCGGGAAGTCTCATGGTTTTTCTAGAGTTGCGGCGGGAACCAGGGGTATATTCTCGAGTTACGACGGGGATGGCCCTTCCACACACGTGTTTGTTCAACGACGTCAGGACTCCTGCCTAGTTGCGAGGGACAACTCGGGATTCTCCTCGAGGCTTGGCAGGGCAATTGGGACGCCTCTCCAGCTGAGGCGGGAGACCAAGTGTCCCTTTCCACGTGCCACAGGAATCCTGGGACTCCTATCAAGTTTCACGAGGAGTCAGGCATCGTCTCCTTTGGAGGCACTGATCTCCGCGTGCCTCTGGAGTTTTCAAAGGATGTGAGGCCTCCGGTCGCGATGAGGTGGGGAACTAGGTCTTTCTCTGTGGTCTCCACAGGGGATTCAGACATCCTTTCGTCTTGGAAGATGCAAGACGAGCCTGCATTCAAGTCACTGCAGGGATATCCGGCCTTATTTCGAGTCAGGGCATCGTGGTGTCCATTGGACTTGAGGCCGCAAACTCAGGGTCCCTCTCACATACCTAGAGCTGAGAGAAGCCTCCTCTTGAGGTGCTTGTGGTAAGGTGGTATTCCTCTGGAGTTGAAGCCAGGGACTAACCTCTCATCTCCAGTTGATTTTTGGTCCACGGAGCTCTTTCGTGTTGCTACAGTGACCTCAGGATCTCTCTAGCCTTGAAACAGTGTTCTTGGGGTTTCTCTGGAGTGCCATCAAGGAAATCAAGGCTCTTTTCATGTGTGATGTGCAGCACGGAATTGCTCTCCAAGCAGTGCAGGGGAATCTGGCCTCATCTCGCAGCGAGGGGGACGTCTCATGGTTTTTCTCGACTTGCGGCGGGAACCTGGGCTATATTCTCGAGTTACAACGGGGATGGCCCTTCCACCCACGTGTTTGTTCAGCGACGTCAGGACTCCTGCCTATTTGCGAGGTACAACTCGGGATTCTCCTCGAGGCTTGGAAGGGCAATTGGGACGCCTCTCCAGCTGAGGCGGGAGACCAAGTGTCCCTTTCCACGAGCCACAGGAATCCTGGGACTCCTATTAAGATTCACGAGGAGTCAGGCATCGTCTCCTTTGGAGGCACTGATCTCCGCGTACCTCTGGAATTTTCAAAGGATGTGAGGCCTCCGGTCGCCATGAGGTGGGGAACTAGGTCTTTCTCTGTGGTCTCCACAGGGGATTCAGACATCCTTTCGTCTTAGGAGATGCAAGACGAGCTTGCATTCAAGTCACTGAAAGGATATCCGGCCTTATTTCGAGTCAGGGCATCGCGGTGTCTATTCCACTTGAGGCCGCAAACTCAGGGTCCCTCTCACATACCTAGAGCTGAGAGAAGCCTCCTCTTGAGGTGCTTGTGGTAAGGTGGTTTCCTCTGGAGTCGAAGCCAGGGACTAACCTCTCATCTCGAGTTGATTTTTGGTCCACGGAGCTCTTTCGTGTAGCTAAAGTGACCTCAGGATCCCTCTAGCCTTGAAACAGTGTTCTTGGGGCTTCTCTGGAGTGCCATCAAGGAAATCAAGGCTCCTTTCATGTGTGATGTGCAGCACGGAATTGTTCTTCACGCACTCAGGGGAATCTGGCCTCATCTTTCGGCGAGGGGCACGTCTCATGGTTTTTCCCGAGTTGCGGCGGGAACCTGGGCTATATTCTCGAGTTACGACTGGGATGGCCCTTCCACCCACGTGTTTATTCAGCGACGTCAGGACTCCTGCCTAGTTGCGAGGGACAACTCGGGATTCTCCTCGAGGCTTGGAAGGGCAATTGGGACGCCTCTCCAGCTGAGGCGGGAGACCAAGTGTCCCTTTTCACGTGCCACAGGAATCCTGGGACTCCTATCAAGTTTCACGAGGAGTCAGGCATCGTCTCCTTTGGAGGCACTGATCTCAGTGTACCTCTGGAGTTTTCAAAGGATGTGAGGCCTCCGGTCGCGATGAGGTGGGGAACTAGGTCTTTCTCTGTGGTCTCCACAGGGGATTCAGACATACTTTCGTCTTGGGAGATGCAAGACGAGCCTGCATTCAAGTCACTGTAGGGATATCCGGCCTTATTTCGAGTCAGGGCATCGCGGTGTCCATTCCACTTGAGGCCGCAAACTCAGGGTCCCTCTCACATACCTAGAGCTGAGAGAAGCCTCCTCTTGAGGTGCTTGAGGTAAGGTGGTTTCCTCTGGAGTCGAAGCCAGGGACTAACCTCTCATCTCGAGTTGATTTTTGGTCCACGGAGCTCTTTCGTGTAGCTGCAGTGACCTCAGGATCCCTCTAGCCTTGAAACAGTGTTCTTGGGGTTTCTCTGGAGTGCCATCAAGGAAATCAATTCTCCTTTCATGTGTGATGTGCAGCACGGAAATGCTCTGCACGCACTGCAGGGGAATCTGGCCTCATCTCGCGGCGAGAGGGACGTCTCATGGTTTTTCTCGAGTTGCGGCGGGAACCTGGGGTATATTCTCGAGTTACGACGGGGATGGCCCTTCCACCCACGTGTTTGTTCAGCGACGTCATGACTCCTGCCTATTTGCGAGGGACAACTCGGGATTCTCCTCGAGGCTTGGGAGGGCAATTGGGACGCCTCTCCAGCTGAGGCGGAAGACCAAGGGTCCCTTTCCACGTGCCACAGGAATCCTGGGACTCCTATCAAGTTTCACGAGGAGTCAGGCATCGTCTCCTTTGGAGGCACTGTTCTCCGCATACCTCTGGAGTTTTCAAAGGTTGTGAGGCCTCCGGTCACGATGAGGTGGGGAACTAGGTCTTTCTCTGTGGTCTCCACAGGGGATTCAGACATCCTTTCATCTTGGGAGATGCAAGACGAGCCTGCATTCAAGTCACTGCAGGGATATCCGGCCTTATTTCGCGTCAGGGCATCGCGGTGTCCATTCCACTTGAGGCCGCAAACTCAGGGTCCCTCTCACATACCTAGAGCTGAGAGAAGCCTCCTCTTGAGGTGCTTGTGTTAAGGTGGTGTCCTCTGGAGTCGAAGCCAGGGACTAACCTCTCATCTCGAGTTGATTTTTGGTCCACGGAGCTCTTTCATGTAGCTAAAGTGACCTCAGGATCCCTCTAGCCTTGAAACAGTGTTCTTGGGGTTTCTCTGCAGTGACATCAAGGAAATCAAGGCTCCTTTCATGTGTGATGTGCAGCACGGAATTGCTCTGCACACACTGCAGGGGAATCTGGCCTCATCTCGCGGCGAGGGGGACGTCTCATGGTTTTTCCCTAGTTGCGGCGGGAACCTGGGCTATATTCTCGAGTTACGACGGGGATGGCCCTTCCACCCACGTGTTTGTTCAGCGAGGTCAGGACTCCTGCCTAGTTGCGAGGGACAACTTGGGATTCTCCTCGAGGCTTGGAAGGGCAATTGGGACGCCTCTCCAGCTGAGGCGGGAGACCAAGGGTCCCTTTCCCCGTGCCACAGGAATCCTGGGACTCCTATCAAGTTTCACGAGGAGTCAGGCATCGTCTCCTTTGGAGGCACTGATCTCCGCGTACCTCTGGAGTTTTCAAAGGATGTGAGGACTCCGGTCGCGATGAGGTGGGGAACTAGGTCTTTCTCTGTGGTCTCCACAGGGGATTCAGACATCCTTTTGTCTTGGGAGATGCAAGACGAGCCTGCATTCAAGTCACTGCAAGGATATCCGGCCTTATTTCGAGTCAGGGCATCGCGGTGTCCATTCCACTTGAGGCCGCAAACTCAGGGTCCCTCTCACATACATAGAGCTGAGAAAAGCCTCCTCTTGAGGTGCTTGTGGTAAGGTGGTATTCCTCTGGAGTCGAAGCCAGGGACTAACCTCTCATCTCGAGTTGATTTTTGGTCCACAGAGCTCTTTCGTGTAGCTACAGTGACCTCAGGATCCCTCTAGCTTTGAAACAGTGTTCTTGGGGTTTCTCTGGCGTGCCATCAAGGAAATCAAGGCTCCTTTCATGTGTGATGTGCAGCACGGAAATGCTCTGCACGCACTGCAGGGGAATCTGGCCTCATCTCGCGGCGAAAGGGACGTCTCATGGTTTTTCTCGAGTTGCGGCGGGAACCTGGGGTATATTCTCGAGTTTCGACGGGGATGGCACTTCCACACACGTGTTTGTTCAGCGACGTCAGGACTCCTGCCTAGTTGCGAGGGACAACTCGGGATTCTCCTCGAGGCTTGGCAGGGCAATTGGGACGCATCTCCAGCTGAGGCGGGAGACCAAGGGTCCCTTTCCACGTGCCACAGGAATCCTGAGACTCCTATCAAGTTTCACGAGGAGTCAGGCATCGTCTCCTTTGGAGGCACTGATCTCCGCGTACCTCTGGAGTTTTCAAAGGATGTGAGGCCTCCGGTTGCGATGAGCCGGGAACTAGGTCTTTCTCTGTGGTCTCCACAGGGGATTCAGACATCCTTTCATCTTGGGAGATGCAAGACGAGCCTGCATTCAAGTCACTGCAGGGATATCCGGCCTTATTTCGCGTCAGGGTATCGCGGTGTCCATTCCACTTGAGGCCGCAAACTCAGGGTCCCTCTCACATACCTAGAGCTGAGAGAAGCCTCCTCTTGAGGTGCCTATCATAAGGTGCTATTCCTCTGGAGTCGAAGCCAGGGACTAACCTCTCATCTCGAGTTGATTTTTGGTCCACGGAGCTCTTTCGTGTGGCTACAGTGACCTCAGGATCCCTCTAGCCTTGAAACAGTGTTCTTGGGGTTTCTCTGGAGTGCCATCAAGGAAATCAAAGCTCCTTTCATGTTTGATGTGCAACACGGAATTGCTCTGCACGCAGTGCAGGGGAATCGGGCCTCATCTCGCGGCGAGCGGGAAGTCTCATGGTTTTTCTAGAGTTGCGGCGGGAACCAAGGGTATATTCTCGAGTTACGACGGGGATGGCCCTTCCACACACGTGTTTGTTCAACGACGTCAGGACTCCTGCCTAGTTGCGAGGGACAACTCGGGATTCTCCTCGAGGCTTGGCAGGGCAATTGGGACGCCTCTCCAGCTGAGGCGGGAGACCAAGTGTCCCTTTCCACGTGCCACAGGAATCCTGGGACTCCTATCAAGTTTCACGAGGAGTCAGGCATCGTCTCCTTGGGAGGCACTGATCTCCGCGTGCCTCTGGAGTTTTCAAAGGATGTGAGGCCTCCGGTCGCGATGAGGTGGGGAACTAGGTCTTTCTCTGTGGTCTCCACAGGGGATTCAGACATCCTTTCGTCTTGGGAGATGCAAGACGAGCCTGCATTCAAGTCACTGCAGGGATATCCGGCCTTATTTCGAGTCAGGGCATCGTGGTGTCCATTGGACTTGAGGCCGCAAACTCAGGGTCCCTCTCACATACATAGAGCTGAGAGAAGCCTCCTCTTGAGGTGCTTGTGGTAAGGTGGTATTCCTCTGGAGTTGAAGCCAGGGACTAACCTCTCATCTCCAGTTGATTTTTGGTCCACGGAGCTCTTTCGTGTTGCTACAGTGACCTCAGGATCTCTCTAGCCTTGAAACAGTGTTCTTGGGGTTTCTCTGGAGTGCCATCAAGGAAATCAAGGCTCCTTTCATGTGTGATGTGCAACACGGAATTGCTCTGCACGCAGTGCAGGGGAATCGGGCCTCATCTCGCGGCGAGGGGGAAGTCTCATGGTTTTTCTCGAGTTGCGGCGGGAACCTGGGGTATATTCTCGAGTTACGACGGGGATGGCCCTTCCACCCACGTGTTTGTTCAGCGACGTCAGGACTCCTGCCTAGTTGTGAGGGACAACTCGGGATTCTCCTCGAGGCTTGGCAGGGCAATTGGGACGCCTCTCCAGGTGAGGCGGGAGACCAAGGGTCCCTTTCCACGTGCCACAGGAATCCTGGGACTCCTATCAATTTTCACGAGGAGTCATGCATCGTCTCCTTTGGAGGCACTGATCTCCGCGTACCTCTGGAGTTTTCAAAGGATGTGAGGCCTCCGGTCGCGATGAAGTGGGGAACTAGGTCTTTCTCTATGGTCTCCAAAGGGGATTCAGACATCCTTTCGTCTTGGGAGATGCAAGACGAGCCTGCATTCAAGTCACTGCAGGGATATCCGGCCTTATGTCGAGTCAGGGCATCGCGGTGTCCATTCCACTTGAGGCCGCAAACTCAGGGTCCCTTTCACATACCTAGAGCTGAGAGAAGCCTCCTCTTGAGGTGCTTGTGGTAAGGTGGTTTGCTCTGGAGTCGAAGCCAGGGACTAACCTCTCATCTCGAGTTGATTTTTGGTCCACGGAGCTCTTTCGTGTAGCTAAAGTGACCTCAGGATCCCTCTAGCCTTGAAACAGTGTTCTTGGGGCTTCTCTGGAGTGCCATCAAGGAAATCAAGGCTCCTTTCATGTGTGATGTGCAGCACGGAATTGTTCTTCACGCACTCAGGGGAATCTGGCCTCATCTTTCGGCGAGGGGCACGTCTCATGGTTTTTCCCGAGTTGCGGCGGGAACCTGGGATATATTCTCGAGTTACGACTGGGATGGCCCTTCCACCCACGTGTTTATTCAGCGACCTCAGGACTCCTGCCTAGTTGCGAGGGACAACTCGGGATTCTCCTCGAGGCTTGGAAGGGCAATTGGGACGCCTCTCCAGCTGAGGCGGGAGACCAAGTGTCCCTTTTCACGTGCCACAGGAATCCTGGGACTCCTATCAAGTTTCACGAGGAGTCAGGCATCGTCTCCTTTGGAGGCACTGATCTCAGTGTACCTCTGGAGTTTTCAAAATATGTGAGGCCTCCGGTCGCGATGAGGTGGGGAACTAGGTCTTTCTCTGTGGTCTCCACAGGGGATTCAGACATACTTTCGTCTTGGGAGATGCAAGACGAGCCTGCATTCAAGTCACTGCAGGGATATCCGGCCTTATTTCGAGTCAGGGCATCGCGGTGTCCATTCCACTTGAGGCCGCAAACTCAGGGTCCCTCTCACATACCTAGAGCTGAGAGAAGCCTCCTCTTGAGGTGCTTGAGGTAAGGTGGTTTCCTCTGGAGTCGAAGCCAGGGACTAACCTCTCATTTCAAGTTGATTTTTGGTCCACGGAGCTCTTTCGTGTAGCTGCAGTGACCTCAGGATCCCTCTAGCCTTGAAACAGTGTTCTTGGGTTTTCTCTGGAGTGCCATCAATGAAATCAAGGCTCCTTTCATGTGTGATGTGCAGCACGGAAATGCTCTGCACGCACTGCAGGGGAATCTGGCCTCATGTCGCGGCGAGAGGGACGTCTCATGGTTTTTCTCGAGTTGCGGCGGGAACCTGGGGTATATTCTCGAGTTACGACGGGGATGGCCCTTCCACCCACGTGTTTGTTCAGCGACGTCAGGACTCCTGCCTATTTGCGAGGGACAACTCGGGATTCTCCTCGAGGCTTGGGAGGGCAATTGGGACGCCTCTCCAGCTGAGGCGGGAGACCAAGGGTCCCTTTCCACATGCCACAGGAATCCTGGGACTCCTATCAAGTTTCACGAGGAGTCAGGCATCGTCTCCTTTGGAGGCACTGATCTCCGCATACCTCTGGAGTTTTCAAAGGATGTGAGGCCTCCGGTCACGATGAGGTGGGGAACTAGGTCTTTCTCTGTGGTCTCCACAGGGGATTCAGACATCCTTTCATCTTGGGAGATGCAAGACGAGCCTGCATTCAAGTCACTGCAGGGATATCCGGCCTTATTTCGCGTCAGGGCATCGCGGTGTCCATTCCACTTGAGGCCGCAAACTCAGGGTCCCTCTCACATACCTAGAGCTGAGAGAAGCCTCCTCTTGAGGTGCCTGTCGTAAGGTGCTATTTCTCTGGAGTCGAAGCCAGGGACTAACCTCTCATCTCGAGTTGATTTTTGGTCCACGGAGCTCTTTCGTGTAGCTAAAGTGACCTCAGGATCCCTCTAGCCTTGAAACAGTGTTCTTGGGGCTTCTCTGGAGTGCCATCAAGGAAATCAAGGCTCCTTTCATGTGTGATGTGCAGCACGGAATTGTTCTTCACGCACTCAGGGGAATCTGGCCTAATCTTTCGGCGAGGGGCACGTCTCATGGTTTTTCCCGAGTTGCGGCGGGAACCTGGGCTATATTCTCGAGTTACGACTGGGATGGCCCTTCCACCCACGTGTTTGTTCAGCGAGGTCAGGACTCCTGCCTAGTTGCGAGGGACAACTTGGGATTCTCCTCGAGGCTTGGAAGGGCAATTGGGACGCCTCTCCAGCTGAGGCGGGAGACCAAGGGTCCCTTTCCCCGTGCCACAGGAATCCTGGGACTCCTATCAAGTTTCACGAGGAGTCAGGCATCGTCTCCTTTGGAGGCACTGATCTCCGCGTACCTCTGGAGTTTTCAAAGGATGTGAGGACTCCGGTCGCGATGAGGTGGGGAACTAGGTCTTTCTCTGTGGTCTCCACAGGGGATTCAAACATCCTTTTGTCTTGGGAGATGCAAGACGAGCCTGCATTCAAGTCACTGCAAGGATATCCGGCCTTATTTCGAGTCAGGGCATCGCGGTGTCCATTCCACTTGAGGCCGCAAACTCAGGGTCCCTCTCACATACATAGAGCTGAGAAAAGCCTCCTCTTGAGGTGCTTGTGGTAAGGTGGTATTCCTCTGGAGTCGAAGCCAGGGACTAACCTCTCATCTCGAGTTGATTTTTGGTCCACAGAGCTCTTTCGTGTAGCTACAGTGACCTCAGGATCCCTCTAGCTTTGAAACAGTGTTCTTGGGGTTTCTCTGGCGTGCCATCAAGGAAATCAAGGCTCCTTTCATGTGTGATGTGCAGCACGGAAATGCTCTGCACGCACTGCAGGGGAATCTGGCCTCATCTCGCGGCGAAAGGGACGTCTCATGGTTTTTCTCGAGTTGCGGCGGGAACCTGGGGTATATTCTCGAGTTTCGACGGGGATGGCACTTCCACACACGTGTTTGTTCAGCGACGTCAGGACTCCTGCCTAGTTGCGAGGGACAACTCGGGATTCTCCTCGAGGCTTGGCAGAGCAATTGGGACGCATCTCCAGCTGAGGCGGGAGACCAAGGGTCCCTTTCCACGTGCCACAGGAATCCTGAGACTCCTATCAAGTTTCACGAGGAGTCAGGCATCGTCTCCTTTGGAGGCACTGATCTCCGCGTACCTCTGGAGTTTTCAAAGGATGTGAGGCCTCCGGTTGCGATGAGCCGGGAACTAGGTCTTTCTCTGTGGTCTCCACAGGGGATTCAGACATCCTTTCATCTTGGGAGATGCAAGACGAGCCTGCATTCAAGTCACTGCAGGGATATCCGGCCTTATTTCGCGTCAGGGTATCGCGGTGTCCATTCCACTTGAGGCCGCAAACTCAGGGTCCCTCTCACATACCTAGAGCTGAGAGAAGCCTCCTCTTGAGGTGCCTGTCATAAGGTGCTATTCCTCTGGAGTCGAAGCCAGGGACTAACCTCTCATCTCGAGTTGATTTTTGGTCCACAGAGCTCTTTCGTGTGGCTACAGTGACCTCAGGATCCCTCTAGCCTTGAAACAGTGTTCTTGGGGTTTCTCTGGAGTGCCATCAAGGAAATCAAAGCTCCTTTCATGTTTGATGTGCAACACGGAATTGCTCTGCACGCAGTGCAGGGGAATCGGGCCTCATCTCGCGGCGAGCGGGAAGTCTCATGGTTTTTCTAGAGTTGCGGCGGGAACCAAGGGTATATTCTCGAGTTACGACTGGGATGGCCCTTCCACACACGTGTTTGTTCAACGACGTCAGGACTCCTGCCTAGTTGCGAGGGACAACTCGGGATTCTCCTCGAGGCTTGGCAGGGCAATTGGGACGCCTCTCCAGCTGAGGCGGGAGACCAAGTGTCCCTTTCCACGTGCCACAGGAATCCTGGGACTCCTATCAAGTTTCACGAGGAGTCAGGCATCGTCTCCTTTGGAGGCACTGATCTCCGCGTGCCTCTGGAGTTTTCAAAGGATGTGAGGCCTCCGGTCGCGATGAGGTGGGGAACTAGGTCTTTCTCTGTGGTCTCCACAGGGGATTCAGACATCCTTTCGTCTTGGGAGATGCAAGACGAGCCTGCATTCAAGTCACTGCAGGGATATCCGGCCTTATTTCGAGTCAGGGCATCGTGGTGTCCATTGGACTTGAGGCCGCAAACTCAGGGTCCCTCTCACATACATAGAGCTGAGAGAAGCCTCCTCTTGAGGTGCTTGTGGTAAGGTGGTATTCCTCTGGAGTTGAAGCCAGGGACTAACCTCTCATCTCCAGTTGATTTTTGGTCCACGGAGCTCTTTCGTGTTGCTACAGTGACCTCAGGATCTCTCTAGCCTTGAAACAGTGTTCTTGGGGTTTCTCTGGAGTGCCATCAAGGAAATCAAGGCTCCTTTCATGTGTGATGTGCAACACGGAATTGCTCTGCAGGCAGTGCAGGGGAATCGGGCCTCATCTCGCGGCGAGGGGGAAGTCTCATGGTTTTTCTCGAGTTGCGGCGGGAACCTGGGGTATATTCTCGAGTTACGACGGGGATGGCCCTTCCACCCACGTGTTTGTTCAGCGACGTCAGGACTCCTGCCTAGTTGTGAGGGACAACTCGGGATTCTCCTCGAGGCTTGGCAGGGCAATTGGGACGCCTCTCCAGGTGAGGCGGGAGACCAAGGGTCCCTTTCCACGTGCCACAGGAATCCTGGGACTCCTATCAATTTTCACGAGGAGTCATGCATCGTCTCCTTTGGAGGCACTGATCTCCGCGTACCTCTGGAGTTTTCAAAGGATGTGAGGCCTCCGGTCGCGATGAAGTGGGGAACTAGGTCTTTCTCTATGGTCTCCAAAGGGGATTCAGACATCCTTTCGTCTTGGGAGATGCAAGACGAGCCTGCATTCAAGTCACTGCAGGGATATCCGGCCTTATGTCGAGTCAGGGCATCGCGGTGTCCATTCCACTTGAGGCCGCAAACTCAGGGTCCCTTTCACATACCTAGAGCTGAGAGAAGCCTCCTCTTGAGGTGCTTGTGGTAAGGTGGTTTGCTCTGGAGTCGAAGCCAGGGACTAACCTCTCATCTCGAGTTGATTTTTGGTCCACGGAGCTCTTTCGTGTAGCTAAAGTGACCTCAGGATCCCTCTAGCCTTGAAACAGTGTTCTTGGGGCTTCTCTGGAGTGCCATCAAGGAAATCAAGGCTCCTTTCATGTGTGATGTGCAGCACGGAATTGTTCTTCACGCACTCAGGGGAATCTGGCCTCATCTTTCGGCGAGGGGCACGTCTCATGGTTTTTCCCGAGTTGCGGCGGGAACCTGGGATATATTCTCGAGTTACGACTGGGATGGCCCTTCCACCCACGTGTTTATTCAGCGACCTCAGGACTCCTGCCTAGTTGCGAGGGACAACTCGGGATTCTCCTCGAGGCTTGGAAGGGCAATTGGGACGCCTCTCCAGCTGAGGCGGGAGACCAAGTGTCCCTTTTCACGTGCCACAGGAATCCTGGGACTCCTATCAAGTTTCACGAGGAGTCAGGCATCGTCTCCTTTGGAGGCACTGATCTCAGTGTACCTCTGGAGTTTTCAAAATATGTGAGGCCTCCGGTCGCGATGAGGTGGGGAACTAGGTCTTTCTCTGTGGTCTCCACAGGGGATTCAGACATACTTTCGTCTTGGGAGATGCAAGACGAGCCTGCATTCAAGTCACTGCAGGGATATCCGGCCTTATTTCGAGTCAGGGCATCGCGGTGTCCATTCCACTTGAGGCCGCAAACTCAGGGTCCCTCTCACATACCTAGAGCTGAGAGAAGCCTCCTCTTGAGGTGCTTGAGGTAAGGTGGTTTCCTCTGGAGTCGAAGCCAGGGACTAACCTCTCATTTCAAGTTGATTTTTGGTCCACGGAGCTCTTTCGTGTAGCTGCAGTGACCTCAGGATCCCTCTAGCCTTGAAACAGTGTTCTTGGGTTTTCTCTGGAGTGCCATCAATGAAATCAAGGCTCCTTTCATGTGTGATGTGCAGCACGGAAATGCTCTGCACGCACTGCAGGGGAATCTGGCCTCATCTCGCGGCGAGAGGGACGTCTCATGGTTTTTCTCGAGTTGCGGCGGGAACCTGGGGTATATTCTCGAGTTACGACGGGGATGGCCCTTCCACCCACGTGTTTGTTCAGCGACGTCAGGACTCCTGCCTATTTGCGAGGGACAACTCGGGATTCTCCTCGAGGCTTGGGAGGGCAATTGGGACGCCTCTCCAGCTGAGGCGGGAGACCAAGGGTCCCTTTCCACATGCCACAGGAATCCTGGGACTCCTATCAAGTTTCACGAGGAGTCAGGCATCGTCTCCTTTGGAGGCACTGATCTCCGCATACCTCTGGAGTTTTCAAAGGATGTGAGGCCTCCGGTCACGATGAGGTGGGGAACTAGGTCTTTCTCTGTGGTCTCCACAGGGGATTCAGACATCCTTTCATCTTGGGAGATGCAAGACGAGCCTGCATTCAAGTCACTGCAGGGATATCCGGCCTTATTTCGCGTCAGGGCATCGCGGTGTCCATTCCACTTGAGGCCGCAAACTCAGGGTCCCTCTCACATACCTAGAGCTGAGAGAAGCCTCCTCTTGAGGTGCCTGTCGTAAGGTGCTATTTCTCTGGAGTCGAAGCCAGGGACTAACCTCTCATCTCGAGTTGATTTTTGGTCCACGGAGCTCTTTCGTGTAGCTAAAGTGACCTCAGGATCCCTCTAGCCTTGAAACAGTGTTCTTGGGGCTTCTCTGGAGTGCCATCAAGGAAATCAAGGCTCCTTTCATGTGTGATGTGCAGCACGGAATTGTTCTTCACGCACTCAGGGGAATCTGGCCTCATCTTTCGGCGAGGGGCACGTCTCATGGTTTTTCCCGAGTTGCGGCGGGAACCTGGGATATATTCTCGAGTTACGACTGGGATGGCCCTTCCACCCACGTGTTTATTCAGCGACCTCAGGACTCCTGCCTAGTTGCGAGGGACAACTCGGGATTCTCCTCGAGGCTTGGAAGGGCAATTGGGACGCCTCTCCAGCTGAGGCGGGAGACCAAGTGTCCCTTTTCACGTGCCACAGGAATCCTGGGACTCCTATCAAGTTTCACGAGGAGTCAGGCATCGTCTCCTTTGGAGGCACTGATCTCAGTGTACCTCTGGAGTTTTCAAAATATGTGAGGCCTCCGGTCGCGATGAGGTGGGGAACTAGGTCTTTCTCTGTGGTCTCCACAGGGGATTCAGACATACTTTCGTCTTGGGAGATGCAAGACGAGCCTGCATTCAAGTCACTGCAGGGATATCCGGCCTTATTTCGAGTCAGGGCATCGCGGTGTCCATTCCACTTGAGGCCGCAAACTCAGGGTCCCTCTCACATACCTAGAGCTGAGAGAAGCCTCCTCTTGAGGTGCTTGAGGTAAGGTGGTTTCCTCTGGAGTCGAAGCCAGGGACTAACCTCTCATTTCAAGTTGATTTTTGGTCCACGGAGCTCTTTCGTGTAGCTGCAGTGACCTCAGGATCCCTCTAGCCTTGAAACAGTGTTCTTGGGTTTTCTCTGGAGTGCCATCAATGAAATCAAGGCTCCTTTCATGTGTGATGTGCAGCACGGAAATGCTCTGCACGCACTGCAGGGGAATCTGGCCTCATCTCGCGGCGAGAGGGACGTCTCATGGTTTTTCTCGAGTTGCGGCGGGAACCTGGGGTATATTCTCGAGTTACGACGGGGATGGCCCTTCCACCCACGTGTTTGTTCAGCGACGTCAGGACTCCTGCCTATTTGCGAGGGACAACTCGGGATTCTCCTCGAGGCTTGGGAGGGCAATTGGGACGCCTCTCCAGCTGAGGCGGGAGACCAAGGGTCCCTTTCCACATGCCACAGGAATCCTGGGACTCCTATCAAGTTTCACGAGGAGTCAGGCATCGTCTCCTTTGGAGGCACTGATCTCCGCATACCTCTGGAGTTTTCAAAGGATGTGAGGCCTCCGGTCACGATGAGGTGGGGAACTAGGTCTTTCTCTGTGGTCTCCACAGGGGATTCAGACATCCTTTCATCTTGGGAGATGCAAGACGAGCCTGCATTCAAGTCACTGCAGGGATATCCGGCCTTATTTCGCGTCAGGGCATCGCGGTGTCCATTCCACTTGAGGCCGCAAACTCAGGGTCCCTCTCACATACCTAGAGCTGAGAGAAGCCTCCTCTTGAGGTGCCTGTCGTAAGGTGCTATTTCTCTGGAGTCGAAGCCAGGGACTAACCTCTCATCTCGAGTTGATTTTTGGTCCACGGAGCTCTTTCGTGTAGCTAAAGTGACCTCAGGATCCCTCTAGCCTTGAAACAGTGTTCTTGGGGCTTCTCTGGAGTGCCATCAAGGAAATCAAGGCTCCTTTCATGTGTGATGTGCAGCACGGAATTGTTCTTCACGCACTCAGGGGAATCTGGCCTAATCTTTCGGCGAGGGGCACGTCTCATGGTTTTTCCCGAGTTGCGGCGGGAACCTGGGCTATATTCTCGAGTTACGACTGGGATGGCCCTTCCACCCACGTGTTTATTCAGCGACGTCAGGACTCCTGCCTAGTTGCGAGGGACAACTCGGGATTCTCCTCGAGGCTTGGAAGGGCAATTGGGACGCCTCTCCAGCTGAGGCGGGAGACCAAGTGTCCCTTTTCACGTGCCACAGGAATCCTGGGACTCCTATCAAGTTTCACGAGGAGTCAGGCATCGTCTCCTTTGGAGGCACTGATCTCAGTGTACCTCTGGAGTTTTCACAATATGTGAGGCCTCCGGTCGCGATGAGGTGGGGAACTAGGTCTTTCTCTGTGGTCTCCACAGGGGATTCAGACATCCTTTCGTCTTGGGAGATGCAAGACGAGCCTGCATTCAAGTCACTGCAAGGATATCCGGCCTTATTTCGAGTCAGGGCATCGCGGTGTCCATTCCACTTGAGGCCGCAAACTCAGGGTCCCTCTCACATACCTAGAGCTGAGAGAAGCCTCCTCTTGAGGTGCTTGAGGTAAGGTGGTATTCCTCTGGAGTCGAAGCCAGGGACTAACCTCTCATCTCGAGTTGATTTATGGTCCACGGAGCTCTTTCGTGTAGCTGCAGTGACCTCAGGATCCCTCTAGCCTTGAAACAGTGTTCTTGGGGTTTCTCTGGAGTGCCATCAAGGAAATCAAGGCTCCTTTCATGTGTGATGTGCAGCACGGAATTGCTCTGCACGCACTGCAGGGGAATCTGGCCTCATCTCGCGGCGAGGGGGACGTCTCATGGTTTTTCCCTAGTTGCGGCGGGAACCTGGGCTATATTCTCGAGTTACGACGGGGATGGCCCTTCCACCCACGTGTTTGTTCAGCGACGTCAGGACTCCTGCCTAGTTGCGAGGGACAACTCGGGATTCTCCTCGAGGCTTGGAAGGGCAATTGGGACGCCTCTCCAGCTGAGGCGGGAGACCAAGGGTCCCTTTCCCCGTGCCACAGGAATCCTGGGACTCCTATCAAGTTTCACGAGGAGTCAGGCATCGTCTCCTTTGGAGGCACTGATCTCTGCGTACCTCTGGAGTTTTCAAAGGATGTGAGGCCTCCGGTCGCGATGAGGTGGGGAACTAGGTCTTTCTCTGTGGTCTCCACAGGGGATTCAGACATCCTTTCGTCTTGGGAGATGCAAGACGAGCCTGCATTCAAGTCACTGCAAGGATATCCGGCCTTATTTCGAGTCAGGGCATCACGGTGTCCATTCCACTTGAGGCCGCAAACTCAGGGTCCCTCTCACATACATAGAGCTGAGAAAAGCCTCCTCTTGAGGTGCTTGTGGTAAGGTGGTATTCCTCTGGAGTCGAAGCCAGGGACTAACCTCTCATCTCGAGTTGATTTTTGGTCCACAGAGCTCTTTCGTGTAGCTACAGTGACCTCAGGATCCCTCTAGCCTTGAAACAGTGTTCTTGGGGTTTCTCTGGAGTGCCATCAAGGAAATCAAGGCTCCTTTCATGTGTGATGTGCAGCACGGAAATGCTCTGCACGCACTGCAGGGGAATCTGGCCTCATCTCGCGGCGAAAGGGACGTCTCATGGTTTTTCTCGAGTTGCGGCGGGAACCTGGGGTATATTCTCGAGTTTCGACGGGGATGGCCCTTCCACCCACGTGTTTATTCAGCGACGTCAGGACTCCTGCCTAGTTGCGAGGGACAACTCGGGATTCTCCTCGAGGCTTGGAAGGGCAATTGGGACGCCTCTCCAGCTGAGGCGGGAGACCAAGTGTCCCTTTTCACGTGCCACAGGAATCCTGGGACTCCTATCAAGTTTCACGAGGAGTCAGGCATCGTCTCCTTTGGAGGCACTGATCTCCGCATACCTCTGGAGTTTTCAAAGGATGTGAGGCCTCCGGTCACGATGAGGTGGGGAACTAGGTCTTTCTCTGTGGTCTCCACAGGGGATTCAGACATCCTTTCATCTTGGGAGATGCAAGACGAGCCTGCATTCAAGTCACTGCAGGGATATCCGGCCTTATTTCGCGTCAGGGCATCGCGGTGTCCATTCCACTTGAGGCCGCAAACTCAGGGTCCCTCTCACATACCTAGAGCTGAGAGAAGCCTCCTCTTGAGGTGCTTGTGGTAAGGTGGTGTCCTCTGGAGTCGAAGCCAGGGACTAACCTCTCATCTCGAGTTGATTTTTGGTCCACGGAGCTCTTTCGTGTAGCTAAAGTGACCTCAGGATCCCTCTAGCCTTGAAACAGTGTTCTTGGGGTTTCTCTGGAGTGACATCAAGGAAATCAAGGCTCCTTTCATGTGTGATGTGCAGCACGGAATTGCTCTGCACGCACTGCAGGGGAATCTGGCCTCATCTCGCGGCGAGGGGGACGTCTCATGGTTTTTCCCTAGTTGCGGCGGGAACCTGGGCTATATTCTCGAGTTACGACGGGGATGGCCCTTCCACCCACGTGTTTGTTCAGCGACGTCAGGACTCCTGCCTAGTTGCGAGGGACCTCTCGGGATTCTCCTCGAGGCTTGGCAGGGCATTGGGACGCATCTCCAGCTGAGGCGGGAGACCAAGGGTCCCTTTCCACGTGCCACAGGAATCCTGGGACTCGTATCAAGTTTCACGAGGAGTCAGGCATCGTCTCCTTTGGAGGCACTGATCTCCGCGTACCTCTGGAGTTTTCAAAGGATGTGAGGCCTCCGGTCGCGATGAGGCGGGGAACTAGGTCTTTCTCTGTGGTCTCCACAGGGGATTCAGACATCCTTTCATCTTGGGAGATGCAAGACGAGCCTGCATTCAAGTCACTGCAGGGATATCCGGCCTTATTTCGCGTCAGGGTATCGCGGTGTCCATTCCACTTGAGGCCGCAAACTCAGGTTCCCTCTCACATACCTAGAGCTGAGAGAAGCCTCCTCTTGAGGTGCCTGTCGTAAGGTGCTATTTCTCTGGAGTCGAAGCCAGGGACTAACCTCTCATCTCGAGTTGATTTTTGGTCCACGGAGCTCTTTCGTGTAGCTAAAGTGACCTCAGGATCCCTCTAGCCTTGAAACAGTGTTCTTGGGGCTTCTCTGGAGTGCCATCAAGGAAATCAAGGCTCCTTTCATGTGTGATGTGCAGCACGGAATTGTTCTTCACATACTCAGGGGAATCTGGCCTAATCTTTCGGCGAGGGGCACGTCTCATGGTTTTTCCCGAGTTGCGGCGGGAACCTGGGCTATATTCTCGAGTTACGACTGGGATGGCCCTTCCACCCACGTGTTTATTCAGCGACGTCAGGACTCCTGCCTAGTTGCGAGGGACAACTCGGGATTCTCCTCGAGGCTTGGAAGGGCAATTGGGACGCCTCTCCAGCTGAGGCGGGAGACCAAGTGTCCCTTTTCACGTGCCACAGGAATCCTGGGAGTCCTATCAAGTTTCACGAGGAGTCAGGCATCGTCTCCTTTGGAGGCACTGATCTCAGTGTACCTCTGGAGTTTTCACAATATGTGAGGCCTCCGGTCGCGATGAGGTGGGGAACTAGGTCTTTCTCTGTGGTCTCCACAGGGGATTCAGACATACTTTCGTCTTGGGAGATGCAAGACGAGCCTGCATTCAAGTCACTGCAAGGATATCCTGCCTTATTTCGAGTCAGGGCATCGCGGTGTCCATTCCACTTGAGGCCGCAAACTCAGGGTCCCTCTCACATACCTAGAGCTGAGAGAAGCCTCCTCTTGAGGTGCTTGAGGTAAGGTGGTTTCCTCTGGAGTCGAAGCCAGGGACTAACCTCTCATCTCGAGTTGATTTTTGGTCCACGGAGCTCTTTCGTGTAGCTGCAGTGACCTCAGGATCCCTCTAGCCTTGAAACAGTGTTCTTGGGGTTTCTCTGGAGTGCCATCAAGGAAATCAAGGCTCCTTTCATGTGTGATGTGCAGCACGGAATTGCTCTGCACGCACTGCAGGGGAATCTGGCCTCATCTCGCGGCGAGGGGGACGTCTCATGGTTTTTCCCTAGTTGCGGCGGGAACCTGGGCTATATTATCGAGTTACGACGGGGATGGCCCTTCCACCCACGTGTTTGTTCAGCGACGTCAGGACTCCTGCCTAGTTGCGAGGGACAACTCGGGATTCTCCTCGAGGCTTGGAAGGGCAATTGGGACGCCTCTCCAGCTGAGGCGGGAGACCAAGGGTCCCTTTCCCCGTGCCACAGGAATCCTGGGACTCCTATCAAGTTTCACGAGGAGTCAGGCATCGTCTCCTTTGGAGACACTGATCTCCGCGTACCTCTGGAGTTTTCAAAGGATGTGAGGCCTCCGGTCGCGATGAGGTGGGGAACTAGGTCTTTCTCTGTGGTCTCCACAGGGGATTCAGACATCCTTTCGTCTTGGGAGATGCAAGACGAGCCTGCATTCAAGTCACTGCAAGGATATCCGGCCTTATTTCGAGTCAGGGCATCACGGTGTCCATTCCACTTGAGGCCGCAAACTCAGGGTCCCTCTCACATACATAGAGCTGAGAAAAGCCTCCTCTTGAGGTGCTTGTGGTAAGGTGGTATTCCTCTGGAGTCGAAGCCAGGGACTAACCTCTCATCTCGAGTTGATTTTTGGTCCACAGAGCTCTTTCGTGTAGCTACAGTGACCTCAGGATCCCTCTAGCCTTGAAACAGTGTTCTTGGGGTTTCTCTGGAGTGCCATCAAGGAAATCAAGGCTCCTTTCATGTGTGATGTGCAGCACGGAAATGCTCTGCACGCACTGCAGGGGAATCTGGCCTCATCTCGCGGCGAAAGGGACGTCTCATGGTTTTTCTCGAGTTGCGGCGGGAACCTGGGGTATATTCTCGAGTTTCGACGGGGATGGCACTTCCACACACGTGTTTGTTCAGCGACGTCAGGACTCCTGCCTATTTGCGAGGGACAACTCGGGATTCTCCTCGAGGCTTGGCAGGGCAATTGGGACGCATCTCCAGCTGAGGCGAGAGACCAAGGGTCCCTTTCCACGTGCCACAGAAATCCTGAGACTCCTATCAAGTTTCACGAGGAGTCAGGCATCGTCTCCTTTGGAGGCACTGATCTCCGCGTACCTCTGGAGTTTTCAAAGGATGTGAGGCCTCCGGTCGCGATGAGGCAGGGAACTAGGTCTTTCTCTGTGGTCTCCACAGGGGATTCAGACATCCTTTCATCTTGGGAGATGCAAGACGAGCCTGCATTCAAGTCACTGCAGGGATATCCGGCCTTATTTCGCGTCAGGGTATCGCGGTGTCCATTCCACTTGAGGCCGCAAACTCAGGGTCCCTCTCACATACCTAGAGCTGAGAGAAGCCTCCTCTTGAGGTGCCTGTCGTAAGGTGCTATTTCTCTGGAGTCGAAGCCAGGGACTAACCTCTCATCTCGAGTTGATTTTTGGTCAACGGAGCTCTTTCGTGTAGCTAAAGTGACCTCAGGATCCCTCTAGCCTTGAAACAGTGTTCTTGGGGCTTCTCTGGAGTGCCATCAAGGAAATCAAGGCTCCTTTCATGTGTGATGTGCAGCACGGAATTGTTCTTCACGCACTCAGGGGAATCTGGCCTCATCTTTCGGCGAGGGGCACGTCTCATGGTTTTTCCCGAGTTGCTGCGGGAACCTGGGCTATATTCTCGAGTTACGACTGGGATGGCCCTTCCACCCACGTGTTTATTCAGCGACGTCAGGACTCCTGCCTAGTTGCGAGGGACAACTCGGGATTCTCCTCGAGGCTTGGAAGGGCAATTGGGACGCCTCTCCAGCTGAGGCGGGAGACCAAGTGTCCCTTTTCAAGTGCCACAGGAATCCTGGGACTCCTATCAAGTTTCACGAGGAGTCAGGCATCGTCTCCTTTGGAGGCACTGATCTCAGTGTACCTCTGGAGTTTTCAAAATATGTGAGGCCTCCGGTCGCGATGAGGTGGGGAACTAGGTCTTTCTCTGTGGTCTCCACAGGGGATTCAGACATCCTTTCGTCTTGGGAGATGCAAGACGAGCCTGCATTCAAGTCACTGCAGGGATATCCGGCCTTATTTCGAGTCAGGGCATCGCGGTGTCCATTCCACTTGAGGCCGCAAACTCAGGGTCCCTCTCACATACCTAGAGCTGAGAGAAGCCTCCTCTTGAGGTGCTTGTGGTAAGGTGGTGTCCTCTGGAGTCGAAGCCAGGGACTAACCTCTCATCTCGAGTTGATTTTTGGTCCACGGAGCTCTTTCGTGTAGCTAAAGTGACCTCAGGATCCCTCTAGCCTTGAAACAGTGTACTTGGGGTTTCTCTGGAGTGACATCAAGGAAATCAAGGCTCCTTTCATGTGTGATGTGCAGCACGGAATTGCTCTGCACGCACTGCAGGGGAATCTGGCCTCATCTCGCGGCGAGGGGGACGTCTCATGGTTTTTCCCTAGTTGCGGCGGGAACCGGGGCTATATTCTCGAGTTACGACGGGGATGGCCCTTCCACCCACGTGTTTGTTTAGCGACGTCAGGACTCCTGCCTAGTTGCGAGGGACAACTCGGGATTCTCCTCGAGGATTGGAAGGGCAATTGGGACGCCTCTCCAGCTGAGGCGGGAGACCAAGGGTCCCTTTCCCCGTGCCACAGGAATCCTGGGACTCCTATCAAGTTTCACGAGGAGTCAGGCATCGTCTCCTTTGGAGGCACTGATCTCCGCGTACCTCTGGAGTTTTCAAAGGATGTGAGGCCTCCGGTCGCAATGAGGTGGGGAACTAGGTCTTTCTCTGTGGTCTCCACAGGGGATTCAGACATCCTTTCGTCTTGGGAGATGCAAGACGAGCCTGCATTCAAGTCACTGCAAGGATATCCGGCCTTATTTCGAGTCAGGGCATCACGGTGTCCATTCCACTTGAGGCCGCAAACTCAGGGTCCCTCTCACATACATAGAGCTGAGAAAAGCCTCCTCTTGAGGTGCTTGTGGTAAGGTGGTATTCCTCTGGAGTCGAAGCCAGGGACTAACCTCTCATCTCGAGTTGATTTTTGGTCCACAGAGCTCTTTCGTGTAGCTACAGTGACCTCAGGATCCCTCTAGCCTTGAAACAGTGTTCTTGGGGTTTCTCTGGAGTGCCATCAAGGAAATCAAGGCTCCTTTCATGTGTGATGTGCAGCACGGAAATGCTCTGCACGCACTGCAGGGGAATCTGGCCTCATCTCGCGGCGAAAGGCACGTCTCATGGTTTTTCTCGAGTTGCGGCGGGAACCTGGGGTATATTCTCGAGTTTCGACGGGGATGGCACTTCCACACACGTGTTTGTTCAGCGACGTCAGGACTCCTGCCTATTTGCGAGGGACAACTCGGGATTCTCCTCGAGGCTTGGCAGGGCAATTGGGACGCATCTCCAGCTGAGGCGGGAGACCAAGGGTACCTTTCCACGTGCCACAGGAATCCTGAGACTCCTATCAAGTTTCACGAGGAGTCAGGCATCGTCTCCTTTGGAGGCACTGATCTCCGCGTACCTCTGGAGTTTTCAAAGGATGTGAGGCCTCCGGTCGCGATGAGGCGGGGAACTAGGTCTTTCTCTGTGGTCTCCACAGGGGATTCAGACATCCTTTCATCTTGGGAGATGCAAGACGAGCCTGCATTCAAGTCACTGCAGGGATATCCGGCCTTATTTCGCGTCAGGGTATCGCGGTGTCCATTCCACTTGAGGCCGCAAACTCAGGGTCCCTCTCACATACCTATAGCTGAGAGAAGCCTCCTCTTGAGGTGCCTGTCGTAAGGTGCTATTCCTCTGGAGTCGAAGCCAGGGACTAACCTCTCATCTCGAGTTGATTTTTGGTCCACGGAGCTCTTTCGTGTGGCTACAGTGACCTCAGGATCACTCTAGCCTTGAAACAGTGTTCTTGGGGTTTCTCTGGAGTGCCATCAAGGAAATCAAAGCTCCTTTCATGTTTGATGTGCAACACGGAATTGCTCTGCACGCAGTGCAGGGGAATCGGGCCTCATCTCGCGGCGAGCGGGAAGTCTCATGGTTTTTCTAGAGTTGCGGCGGGAACCAGGGGTATATTCTCGAGTTACGACGGGGATGGCCCTTCCACACACGTGTTTGTTCAACGACGTCAGGACTCCTGTCTAGTTGCGTGGGACAACTCGGAATTCTCCTCGAGGCTTGGCAGGGCAATTGGGACGCCTCTCCAGCTGAGGCGGGAGACCAAGTGTCCCTTTCCACGTGCCACAGGAATCCTGGGACTCCTATCAAGTTTCACGAGGAGTCAGGCATCGTCTCCTTTGGAGGCACTGATCTCAGTGTACCTCTGGAGTTTTCAAAATATGTGAGGCCTCCGGTCGCGATGAGGTGGGGAACTAGGTCTTTCTCTGTGGTCTCCACAGGGGATTCAGACATCCTTTCGTCTTGGGAGATGCAAGACGAGCCTGCATTCAAGTCACTGCAGGGATATCCGGCCTTATTTCGAGTCAGGGCATCGCGGTGTCCATTCCACTTGAGGCCGCAAACTCAGGGTCCCTCTCACATACCTAGAGCTGAGAGAAGCCTCCTCTTGAGGTGCTTGAGGCAAGGTGGTTTCCTCTGGAGTCGAAGCCAGGGACTAACCTCTCATCTCGAGTTGATTTTTGGTCCACGGAGCTCTTTCGTGTAGCTGCAGTGACCTCAGGATCCCTCTAGCCTTGAAACAGTGTTCTTGGGGTTTCTCTGGAGTGCCATCAAGGAAATCAAGGCTCCTTTCATGTGTGATGTGCAGCACGGAAATGCTCTGCACGCACTGCAGGGGAATCTGGCCTCATCTCGCGGCGAGAGGGACGTCTCATGGTTTTTCTCGAGTTGCGGCGGGAACCTGGGGTATATTCTCGAGTTACGACGGGGATGGCCCTTCCACCCACGTGTTTGTTCAGCGACGTCAGGACTCCTGCCTATTTGCGAGGGACAACTCGGGATTCTCCTCGAGGCTTGGGAGGGCAATTGGGACGCCTCTCCAGCTGAGGCGGGAGACCAAGGGTCCCTTTCCACGTGCCACAGGAATCCTGGGACTCCTATCAAGTTTCACGAGGTGTCAGGCATCGTCTCCTTTGGAGGCACTGATCTCCGCATACCTCTGGAGTTTTCAAAGGATGTGAGGCCTCCGGTCACGATGAGGTGGGGAACTAGGTCTTTCTCTGTGGTCTCCACAGGGGATTCAGACATCCTTTCATCTTGGGAGATGCAAGACGAGCCTGCATTCAAGTCACTGCAGGGATATCCGGCCTTATTTCGCGTCAGGGCATCGCGGTGTCCATTCCACTTGAGGCCGCAAACTCAGGGTCCCTCTCACATACCTAGAGCTGAGAGAAGCCTCCTCTTGAGGTGCTTGTGGTAAGGTGGTGTCCTCTGGAGTCGAAGCCAGGGAATAACCTCTCATCTCGAGTTGATTTTTGGTCCACGGAGCTCTTTTGTGTAGCTAAAGTGACCTCAGGATCCCTCTAGCCTTGAAACAGTGTTCTTGGGGTTTCTCTGGAGTGACATCAAGGAAATCAAGGCTCCTTTCATGTGTGATGTGCAGCATGGAATTGCTCTGCACGCACTGCAGGGGAATCTGGCCTCATCTCGCGGCGAGGGGGACGTCTCATGGTTTTTCCCTAGTTGCGGCGGGAACCTGGGGTATATTCTCGAGTTACGACGGGGATGGCCCTTCCACCCACGTGTTTGTTCAGCGACGTCAGGACTCCTGCCTAGTTGCGAGGGACAACTCGGGATTCTCCTCGAGGCTTGGCAGGGCAATTGGGACGCCTCTCCAGCTGAGGCGGGAGACCAAGTGTCCCTTTCCACGTGCCACAGGAATCCTGGGACTCCTATCAAGTTTCACGAGGAGTCAGGCATCGTCTCCTTTGGAGGCACTGATCTCCGCGTACCTCTGGAGTTTTCAAAGGATGTGAGGCCTCCGGTCGCGATGAGGTGGGGAACTAGGTCTTTCTCTGTGGTCTCCACAGGGGATTCAGACATCCTTTCGTCTTGGAAGATGCAAGACGAGCCTGCATTCAAGTCACTGCAGGGATATCCGGCCTTATTTCGAGTCAGGGCATCGTGGTGTCCATTGGACTTGAGGCCGCAAACTCAGGGTCCCTCTCACATACCTAGAGCTGAGAGAAGCCTCCTCTTGAGGTGCTTGTGGTAAGGTGGTATTCCTCTGGAGTTGAAGCCAGGGACTAACCTCTCATCTCCAGTTGATTTTTGGTCCACGGAGCTCTTTCGTGTTGCTACAGTGACCTCAGGATCTCTGTAGCCTTGAAACAGTGTTCTTGGGGTTTCTCTGGAGTGCCATCAAGGAAATCAAGGCTCCTTTCATGTGTGATGTGCAACACGGAATTGCTCTGCACGCAGTGCAGGGGAATCGGGCCTCATCTCGCGGCGAGGGGGAAGTCTCATGGTTTTTCTCGAGTTGCGGCGGGAACCTGGGGTATATTCTCGAGTTACGACGGGGATGGCCCTTCCACCCACGTGTTTGTTCAGCGACGTCAGGACTCCTGCCTAGTTGTGAGGGACAACTCGGGATTCTCCTCGAGGCTTGGCAGGGCAATTGGGACGCCTCTCCAGCTGAGGCGGGAGACCAAGGGTCCCTTTCCACGTGCCACAGGAATCCTGGGACTCCTATCAAGTTTCACGAGGAGTCAGGCATCGTCTCCTTTGGAGGCACTGATCTCCGCGTACCTCTGGAGTTTTCAAAGGATGTGAGGCCTCCGGTCGCGATGAGGTGGGGAACTAGGTCTTTCTCTATGGTCTCCAAAGGGGATTCAGACATCCTTTCGTCTTGGGAGATGCAAGACGAGCCTGCATTCAAGTCACTGCAGGGATATCCGGCCTTATGTCGAGTCAGGGCATCGCGGTGTCCATTCCACTTGAGGCCGCAAACTCAGGGTCCCTCTCACATAGCTAGAGCTGAGAGAAGCCTCCTCTTGAGGTGCTTGTGGTAAGGTGGTATTCCTCTGGAGTCGAAGCCAGGGACTAACCTCTCATCTCAAGTTGATTCTTGGTCCACGGAGCTCTTTCGTATTGCTACAGTGACCTCAGGATCCCTCTAGCCTTGAAACAGTGTTCTTGGGGCTTCTCTGGAGTGCCATCAAGGTAATCAAGGCTCCTTTCCTGTGTGATGTGCAGCACGGAATTGCTCTGCACGCAGTGCAGGGGAATCTGGCCTCATCTCTCGGCGAGGGGGAAGTCTCATGGTTTTTCTCGAGTTGCGGCGGGAACCTGGGGTATATTCTCGAGTTACGTCGGGGATGGCCCTTCCACACACGAGTTTGTTCAGCGACGGCAGGACTCCTGCCTAGTTGCGAGGGAAAACTCGAAAATCTCCTCGAGGCTTGGCAGGGCAATTGGGACGCCTCTCCAGCTGGGGCGGGAGACCAAGGGTCCCTTTCCACGTGCCACAGGAATCCTGGGACTCCTATCAAGTTTCACGAGGAGTCAGGCATCGTCTCCTTTGGAGGCACTGATCTCCGCGTACCTCTGGAGTTTTCAAAGGATGTGAGGCCTCCGGTCGCGATGAGGTGGGGAACTAGGTCTTTCTCTGTGGTCTCCACAGGGGATTCAGACATCCTTTCGTCTTGGGAGATGCAAGACGAGCCTTCATTCAAGTCACTGCAGGGATATCCGGCCTTATTTCGCGTCAGGGCATCGCAGTGTCCATTCCACTTGAGGCCGCAAACTCAGGGTCCCTCTCACATACCTAGAGCTGAGAGAAGCCTCCTCTTGAGGTGCTTGTGGTAAGGTGGTATTCCACTGGAGTCGAAAACAGGGACTAACCTCTCATCTCGTGTTGATTTTTGGTCCACGGAGCTCTTTCTTGTTGCTACAGTGACTTCAGGATCCCTCTAGCCTTGAAACAGTGTTCTTGGGGTTTCTCTGGAGTGCCATCAAGGAAATCAAGGCTCCTTTCATGTTTGATGTGCAATACGGAATTGCTTTGAATGCAGTGCAGGGGAATCGGGCCTCATCTTGCGGCGAGGGGGAAGTCTCATGGTTTTTCTCGAGTTGCGGCGGGAACCTGGGGTATATTCTCGAGTTACGACGGGGATGGCCCTTCCACCCACGTGTTTGTACAGTTACGTCAGGACTCCTGCCTAGTTGCGAGGGACAACTCGGGATTCTCCTCGAGGCCTGGCAGGGCAATTGGGACGCATCTCCAGCTGAGGCGGGAGACCAAGGGTCCCTTTCCACGTGCCACAGGAATCCTGGGACTCCTATCAAGATTCACGAGTAGTCAGGCATCGTCTCCTTTGGAGGCACTGATCTCCGCGTACCTCTGGAGTTTTCAAAGGATGTGAGGCCTCCGGTCGCGATGAGGTGGGGAACTAGGTCTTTCTCTGTGGTCTCCACAGGGGATTCAGACATTCTTTTGTCTTGGGAGGTGCAAGACGAGCCTGCATTCAAGTCACTGCAGGGATATGCAGCCTTAATTCGAGACAGGGAATCGCGGTGTCCATTCCACTTGAGGCCGCAAACTCAGGGTCCCTCTCACATACGTAGAGCTGAGAGAAGCCTCCTCTTGAGGAGCTTGTGGTAAGGTGGTATTCCTCTGGAGTCGAAGCCACGGACTAACCTCTCATCTCGAGTTGATTTTTGGTCCACGGAGCTCTTTTGTGTTGCTACAGTGACCTCAGGATCCCTATAGCCTTGAAACACTGCTCTTGGGGTTTCTCTGGAGTGCCATCAAGGAAATCAAGGCTCCTTTCTTGTGTGATGCGCAACACGGAATTGCTCTGCACGCAGTGCAGGGGAATCGGGCCTCATCTCATGGCGAGGGGGAAGTCTCATGGTTTTTCTCGAGTTGCGGCGGGAACCTGGGGTATATTCTCGAGTTACGACGGGGATGGCCCTTCCACACACGTGTTTGTTCAACGAAGTCAGTACTCCTGCCTAGTTGCGAGGGACAACTCGGGATTCTCCTCGAGGCTTGGTTGGGCAATTCGGACGCCTCTCCAGCTGACGTGGGAGACCAAGGGTCCCTTTCCACGTGCCACAGGAATCCTGGGACTCCTATCAAGTTTCACGAGGAGTCAGGCATCGTCTCCTTTGGAGGCACTGATCTCCGCATACCTCTGTAGTTTTCAAAGGATGTGAGGCCTCCGGTCACGATGATGTGGGGAACTAGGTCTTTCTCTGTGATCTCCACAGGGGATTCAGACATCCTTTCGTCTTGGGAGATGCAAGACGAGCCTGCATTCAAGTCACTGCAGGGATATCCGGCCTTATTTCGAGTCAGGGCATCGCGGTGTCCATTCCACTTGAGGCCGCAAACTCAGGGTCCCTCTCACATACCTAGAGCTGAGAGAAGCCTCCTCTTGAGGTGCTTGTGGTAAGGTGGTTTCCTCTGGAGTCGAAGCCAGGGACTAACCTCTCATCTCGAGTTGATTTTTGGTCCACGGAGCTCTTTCGTGTAGCTAAAGTGACCTCAGGATCCCTCTAGCCTTGAAACAGTGTTCTTGGGGCTTCTCTGGAGTGCCATCAAGGAAATCAAGGCTCCTTTCATGTGTGATGTGCAGCACGGAATTGTTCTTCACGCACTCAGGGGAATCTGGCCTCATCTTTCGGCGAGGGGCACGTCTCATGGTTTTTCCCGAGTTGCGGGGGGAACCTGGGCTATATTCTCGAGTTACGACTGGGATGGCCCTTCCACCCACGTGTTTATTCAGCGACGTCAGGACTCCTGCCTAGTTGCGAGGGACAACTCGGGATTCTCCTCGAGGCTTGGAAGGGCAATTGGGACGCCTCTCCAGCTGAGGCGGGAGACCAAGTGTCCCTTTTCACGTGCCACAGGAATCCTGGGACTCCTATCAAGTTTCACGAGGAGTCAGGCATCGTCTCCTTTGGAGGCACTGATCTCAGTGTACCTCTGGAGTTTTCAAAATATGTGAGGCCTCCGGTCGCGATGAGGTGGGGAACTAGGTCTTTCTCTGTGGTCTCCACAGGGGATTCAGACATCCTTTCGTCTTGGGAGATGCAAGACGAGCCTGCATTCAAGTCACTGCAGGGATATCCGGCCTTATTTCGAGTCAGGGCATCGCGGTGTCCATTCCACTTGAGGCCGCAAACTCAGGGTCCCTCTCACATACCTAGAGCTGAGAGAAGCCTCCCCTTGAGGTGCTTGAGGTAAGGTGGTTTCCTCTGGAGTCGAAGCCAGGGACTAACCTCTCATCTCGAGTTGATTTTTGGTCCACGGAGCTCTTTCGTGTAGCTGCAGTGACCTCAGGATCCCTCTAGCCTTGAAACAGTGTTCTTGGGGTTTCTCTGGAGTGCCATCAAGGAAATCAAGGCTCCTTTCATGTGTGATGTGCAGCACGGAAATGCTCTGCACGCACTGCAGGGGAATCTGGCCTCATCTCGCGGCGAGAGGGACGTCTCATGGTTTTTCTCGAGTTGCGGCGGGAACCTGGGGTATATTCTCGAGTTACGACGGGGATGGCCCTTCCACCCACGTGTTTGTTCAGCGACGTCAGGACTCCTGCCTATTTGCGAGGGACAACTCGGGATTCTCCTCGAGGCTTGGGAGGGCAATTGGGACGCCTCTCCAGCTGAGGCGGGAGACCAAGGGTCCCTTTCCACGTGCCACAGGAATCCTGGGACTCCTATCAAGTTTCACGAGGAGTCAGGCATCGTCTCCTTTGGAGGCACTGATCTCCGCATACCTCTGGAGTTTTCAAAGGATGTGAGGCCTCCGGTCACGATGAGGTGGGGAACTAGGTCTTTCTCTGTGGTCTCCACAGGGGATTCAGACATCCTTTCATCTTGGGAGATGCAAGACGAGCCTGCATTCAAGTCACTGCAGGGATATCCGGCCTTATTTCGCGTCAGGGCATCGCGGTGTCCATTCCACTTGAGGCCGCAAACTCAGGGTCCCTCTCACATACCTAGAGCTGAGAGAAGCCTCCTCTTGAGGTGCTTGTGGTAAGGTGGTGTCCTCTGGAGTCGAAGCCAGGGACTAACCTCTCATCTCGAGTTGATTTTTGGTCCACGGAGCTCTTTCGTGTAGCTAAAGTGATCTCAGGATCCCTCTAGCCTTGAAACAGTGTTCTTTGGGTTTCTCTGGAGTGACATCAAGGAAATCAAGGCTCCTTTCATGTGTGATGTGCAGCACGGAATTGCTCTGCACGCACTGCAGGGGAATCTGGCCTCATCTCGTGGCGAGGGGGACGTCTCATGGTTTTTCCCTAGTTGCGGCGGGAACCTGGGCTATATTCTCGAGTTACGACGGGGATGGCCTTCCACCCACGTGTTTGTTCAGCGACGTCAGGACTCCTGCCTAGTTGCGAGGGACAACTCGGGATTCTCCTCGAGGCTTGGAAGGGCAATTGGGACGCCTCTCCAGCTGAGGCGGGAGACCAAGGGTCCCTTTCCCCGTGTCACAGGAATCCTGGGACTCCTATCAAGTTTCACGAGGAGTCAGGCATCGTCTCCTTTGGAGGCACTGATCTCCGCGTACCTCTGGAGTTTTCAAAGGATGTGAGGCCTCCGGTCGCGATGAGGTGGGGAACTAGGTCTTTCTCTGTGGTCTCCACAGGGGATTCAGACATCCTTTCATCTTGGGAGATGCAAGACGAGCCTGCATTCAAGTCACTGCAAGGATATCCGGCCTTATTTCGAGTCAGGGCATCACGGTGTCCATTCCACTTGAGGCCGCAAACTCAGGGTCCCTCTCACATACATAGAGCTGAGAAAAGCCTCCTCTTGAGGTGCTTGTGGTAAGGTGGTATTCCTCTGGAGTCGAAGCCAGGGACTAACCTCTCATCTCGAGTTGATTTTTGGTCCACAGAGCTCTTTCGTGTAGCTACAGTGACCTCAGGATCCCTGTAGCCTTGAAACAGTGTTCTTGGGGTTTCTCTGGAGTGCCATCAAGGAAATCAAGGCTCCTTTCATGTGTGATGTGCAGCACGGAAATGCTCTGCACGCACTGCAGGGGAATCTGGCCTCATCTCGCGGCGAAAGGGACGTCTCATGGTTTTTCTCGAGTTGCGGCGGGAACCTGGGGTATATTCTCGAGTTTCGACGGGGATGGCACTTTCACACACGTGTTTGTTCAGCGACGTCAGGACTCCTGCCTATTTGCGAGGGACAACTCGGGATTCTCCTCGAGGCTTGGCAGGGCAATTGGGACGCATCTCCAGCTGAGGCGGGAGACCAAGGGTCCCTTTCCACGTGCCACAGGAATCCTGGGACTCCTATCAAGTTTCACGAGGAGTCAGGCATCGTCTCCTTTGGAGGCACTGATCTCCGAGTACCTCTGGAGTTTTCAAAGGATGTGAGGCCTCCGGTCGCGATGAGGCGGGGAACTAGGTCTTTCTCTGTGGTCTCCACAGGGGATTCAGACATCCTTTCATCTTGGGAGATGCAAGACGAGCCTGCATTCAAGTCACTGCAGGGATATCCGGCCTTATTTCGAGTCAGGGTATCGCGGTGTCCATTCCACTTGAGGCCGCAAACTCAGGGTCCCTCTCACATACCTAGAGCTGAGAGAAGCCTCCTCTTGAGGTGCCTGTCGTAAGGTGCTATTCCTCTGGAGTCGAAGCCAGGGACTAACCTCTCATCTCCAGTTGATTTTTGGTCCACGGAGCTCTTTCGTGTTGCTACAGTGACCTCAGGATCTCTCTAGCTTTGAAACAGTGTTCTTGGGGTTTCTCTGGAGTGCCATCAAGGAAATCAAGGCTCCTTTCATGTGTGATGTGCAACACGGAATTGCTCTGCACGCAGTGCAGGGGAATCGGGCCTCATCTCGCGGCGAGGGGGAAGTCTCATGGTTTTTCTCGAGTTGCGGCGGGAACCTGGGGTATATTCTCGAGTTACGACGGGGATGGCCCTTCCAGCCACGTGTTTGTTCAGCGACGTCAGGACTCCTGCCTAGTTGTGAGGGACAACTCGGGATTCTCCTCGAGGCTTGGCAGGGCAATTGGGACGCCTCTCCAGCTGAGGCGGGAGACCAAGGGTCCCTTTCCACGTGCCACAGGAATCCTGGGACTCCTATCAAGTTTCACGAGGAGTCAGGCATCGTCTCCTTTGGAGGCACTGATCTCCGCGTACCTCTGGAGTTTTCAAAGGATGTGAGGCCTCCGGTCGCGATGAGGTGGGGAACTAGGTCTTTCTCTATGGTCTCCAAAGGGGATTCAGACATCCTTTCGTCTTGGGAGATGCAAGACGAGCCTGCATTCAAGTCACTGCAGGGATATCCGGCATTATGTCGAGTCAGGGCATCGCAGTGTCCATTCCACTTGAGGCCGCAAACTCAGGGTCCCTCTCACATAGCTAGAGCTGAGAGAAGCCTCCTCTTGAGGTGCTTGTGGTAAGGTGGTATTCCTCTGGAGTCGAAGCCAGGGACTAACCTCTCATCTCGAGTTGATTCTTGGTCCACGGAGCTCTTTCGTGTTGCTACAGTGACCTCAGGATCCCTCTAGCCTTGAAACAGTGTTTTTGGGGTTTCTCTGGAGTGCCATCAAGGTAATCAAGGCTCCTTTCCTGTGTGATGTGCAGCACGGAAATGCTCTGCACGCAGTGCAGGGGAATCTGGCCTCATCTCTCGGCGAGGGGGAAGTCTCATGGTTTTTCCCGAGTTGCGGCGGGATCCTGGGGTATATTCTCGAGTTACGTCGGGGATGGCCCTTCCACACACGAGTTTGTTCAGCGACGGCAGGACACCTGCCTAGTTGCGAGGGAAAACTCGAGAATCTCCTCGAGGCTTGGCAGGGCAATTGGGACGCCTCTCCAGCTGGGGCGGGAGACCAAGGGTCCCTTTCCACGTGCCACAGGAATCCTGGGACTCCTATCAAGTTTCATGAGGAGTCAGGCATCGTCTCCTTTGGAGGCACGGATCTCCGCGTACCTCTGGAGTTTTCAAAGGATGTGAGGCCTCCGGTCGCGATGAGGTGGGGAACTAGGTCTTTCTCTGTGGTCTCCACAGGGGATTCAGACATCCTTTCGTCTTGGGAGATGCAAGACGAGCCTTCATTCAAGTCACTGCAGGGATATCCGGCGTTATTTCGCGTCAGGGCATCGCAGTGTCCATTCCACTTGAGGCCGCAAACTCAGGGTCCCTCTCACATACCTAGAGCTGAGAGAAGCCTTCTCTTGAGGTGCTTGTGGTAAGGTGGTATTCCACTGGAGTCGAAGACAGGAACTAACCTCTCATCTCGTGTTGATTTTTGGTCCACGGAGCTCTTTCTTGTTGCTACAGTGACTTCAGGATCCCTCTAGCCTTGAAACAGTGTTCTTGGGGTTTCTCTGGAGTGCCATCAAGGAAATCAAAGCTCCTTTCATGTTTGATGTGCAACACGGAATTGCTCTGCACGCAGTGCAGGGGAATCGGGCCTCATCTCGCGGCGAGGGGGAAGTCTCATGGTTTTTCTCGAGTTGTGGCGGGAACCAGGGGTATATTCTCGAGTTACGACGGGGATGGCCCTTCCACACACGTGTTTGTTCAACGACGTCAGGACTCCTGCCTAGTTGCGAGGGACAACTCGGGATTCTCCTCGAGGCTTGGCAGGGCAATTGGGACGCCTCTCCAGCTGAGGCGGGAGACCAAGTGTCCCTTTCCACGTGCCACAGGAATCCTGGGACTCCTATCAAGTTTCACGAGGAGTCAGGCATCGTCTCCTTTGGAGGCACTGATCTCCGCGTATCTCTGGAGTTTTCAAAGGATGTGAGGCCTCCGGTCGCGATGAGGTGGGGAACTAGGTCTTTCTCTGTGGTCTCCACAGGGGATTCAGACATCCTTTCGTCTTGGAAGATGCAAGACGAGCCTGCATTCAAGTCACTGCAGGGATATCCGGCCTTATTTCGAGTCAGGGCATCGTGGTGTCCATTGGACTTGAGGCTGCAAACTCAGGGTCCCTCTCACATACCTAGAGCTGAGAGAAGCCTCCTCTTGAGGTGCTTGTGGTAAGGTGGTATTCCTCTGGAGTTGAAGCCAGGGACTAACCTCTCATCTCCAGTTGATTTTTGGTCCACGGAGCTCTTTCGTGTTGCTACAGTGACCTCAGGATCTCTCTAGCCTTGAAACAGTGTTCTTGGGGTTTCTCTGGAGTGCCATCAAGGAAATCAAGGCTCCTTTCATGTGTGATGTGCAACACGGAATTGCTCTGCACACAGTGCAGGGGAATCGGGCCTCATCTCGCGGCGAGGGGGAAGTCTCATGGTTTTTCTCGAGTTGCGGCGGGAACCTGGGGTATATTCTCGAGTTACGACGGGGATGGCCCTTCCACCCACGTGTTTGTTCAGCGACGTCAGGACTCCTGCCTAGTTGTGAGGGACAACTCGGGATTCTCCTCGAGGCTTGGCAGGGCAATTGGGACGCCTCTCCAGCTGAGGCGGGAGACCAAGGGTCCCTTTCCACGTGCCACAGGAATCCTGGGACTCCTATCAAGTTTCACGAGGAGTCAGGCATCGTCTCCTTTGGAGGCACTGATCTCCGCGTACCTCTGGAGTTTTCAAAGGATGTGAGGCCTCCGGTCGCGATGAGGTGGGGAACTAGGTCTTTCTCTATGGTCTCCAAAGGGGATTCAGACATCCTTTCGTCTTGGGAGATGCAAGACGAGCCTGCATTAGTCACTGCAGGGATATCCGGCATTATGTCGAGTCAGGGCATCGCAGTGTCCATTCCACTTGAGGCCGCAAACTCAGGGTCCCTCTCACATAGCTAGAGCTGAGAGAAGCCTCCTCTTGAGGTGCTTGTGGTAAGGTGGTATTCCTCTGGAGTCGAAGCCAGGGACTAACCTCTCATCTCGAGTTGATTCTTGGTCCACGGAGCTCTTTCGTGTTGCTACAGTGACCTCAGGATCCCTCTAGCCTTGAAACAGTGTTCTTGGGGTTTCTCTGGAGTGCCATCAAGGTAATCAAGGCTCCTTTCCTGTGTGATGTGCAGCACGGAATTGCTCTGCACGCAGTGCAGGGGAATCTGGCCTCATCTCTCGGCGAGGGGGAAGTCTCATGGTTTTTCTCGAGTTGCGGCGGGATCCTGGGGTATATTCTCGAGTTACGTCGGGGATGGCCCTTCCACACACGAGTTTGTTCAGCGACGGCAGGACTCCTGCCTAGTTGCGAGGGAAAACTCGAGAATCTCCTCGAGGCTTGGCAGGGCAATTGGGACGCCTCTCCAGCTGGGGCGGGAGACCAAGGGTCCCTTTCCACGTGCCACAGGAATCCTGGGACTCCTATCAAGTTTCACGAGGAGTCAGGCATCGTCTCCTTTGGAGGCACTGATCTCCGCGTACCTCTGGAGTTTTCAAAGGATGTGAGGCCTCCGGTCGCGATGAGGTGGGGAACTAGGTCTTTCTCTGTGGTCTCCACAGGGGATTCAGACATCCTTTCATCTTGGGAGATGCAAGACGAGCCTTCATTCAAGTCACTGCAGGGATATCCGGCGTTATTTCGCGTCAGGGCATCGCAGTGTCCATTCCACTTGAGGCCGCAAACTCAGGGTCCCTCTCACATACCTAGAGCTGAGAGAAGCCTCCTCTTGAGGTGCTTGTGGTAAGGTGGTATTCCACTGGAGTCGAAGACAGGGACTAACCTATCATCTCGTGTTGATTTTTGGTCCACGGAGCTCTTTCTTGTTGCTACAGTGACTTCAGGATCCCTCTAGCCTTGAAACAGTGTTCTTGGGGTTTCTCTGGAGTGCCATCAAGGAAATCAAGGCTCCTTTCATGTTTGATGTGCAATACGGAATTGCTTTGAATGCAGTGCAGGGGAATCGGGCCTCATCTTGCGGCGAGGGGGAAGTCTCATGGTTTTTCTCGAGTTGCGGCGGGAACCTGGGGTATATTCTCGAGTTACGACGGGGATGGCCCTTCCACCCACGTGTTTGTTCAGTGACGTCAGGACTCCTGCCTAGTTGCGAGGGACAACTCGGGATTCTCCTCGAGGCTTGGCAGGGCAATTGGGACGCCTCTCCAGCTGAGGCGGGAGACCAAGGGTCCCTTTCCACGTGCCACAGGAATCCTGGGACTCCTATCAAGATTCACGAGGAGTCAGGCATCGTCTCCTTTGGAGGCACTGATCTCCGAGTACCTCTGGAGTTTTCAAAGGATGTGAGGCCTCCGGTCGCGATGAGGTGGGGAACTAGGTCTTTCTCTGTGGTCTCCACAGGTGATTCAGACATCCTTTCGTTTTGGGAGATGCAAGACGAGCCTACATTCAAGTCAGTGCAGTGATATCCGGCCTTATGTCGAGTCAGGGCATCGCGGTGTCCATTCCACTTGAGGCCACAAACTCAGGGTCCCTCTCACATACCTACAGCTGAGAGAAGCCTCCTCTTGAGGTGCTTGTGGTAAGGTGGTATTCCTCTGGAGTCGAAGCCAGGGACTACCTCCTTATCTCGAGTTGATTTTTGGTCCACAGAGCTCTTTCGTGTTGTTACAGTGACCTCAGGATCCCTCTAGCCTTGAAAGAGTGTTCTTGGGGTTTCTCTGGAGTGCCATCAAGGAAATCAAGGCTCCTTTCATGTGTGATGTGCACCACGGAATTGCTCTGCACGCAGTGCAGGGGAATCGGGCCTCATCTCGCGGCGAGGGGGACGTCTCATTGTTTTTCTCGAGTTGCGGCGGGAACCTGGGCTATATTCTCGAGTTACGACGGTGATGGACCTTCCACACACATGTTTGTTCAGCGACGTCAGGACTCCTGCCTAGTTGTGAGGGACAACTCGGGATTCTCCTCGAGTCTTGGGAGGGCAATTGGGACGCCTCTCCAGCTGAGGCGGGAGACCAAGGGTCCCTTTCCACGTGCCACAGGAATCCTGGGACTCCTATCAAGTTTCACGAGGAGTCAGGCATCGTCTCCTTTGGAGTCACTGATCTCCGCGTACCTCTGGAGTTTTCAAAGGATGTGAGGCCTCCGGTCGGGATGAGGTGGGGAACTAGGTCTTTCTCTGTGGTCTCCACAGGGGATTCAGACATTCTTTCGTCTTGGGAGGTGCAAGACGAGCCTGCATTCAAGTCACTGCAGGGATATGCAGCCTTAATTCGAGACAGGGAATCGCGGTCTCCATTCCACTTGAGGCCGCAAACTCAGGGTCCCTCTCACATACGTAGAGCTGAGAGAAGCCTCCTCTTGAGGAGCTTGTGGTAAGGTGGTATTCCTCTGGAGTCGAAGCCACGGACTAACCTCTCATCTCGAGTTGATTTTTGGTCCACGGAGCTCTTTTGTGTTGCTACAGTGACCTCAGGATCCCTATAGCCTTGAAACACTGCTCTTGGGGTTTCTCTGGAGTGCCATCAAGGAAATCAAGGCTCCTTTCTTGTGTGATGTGCAACATGGAATTGCTCTGCACGCAGTGCAGGGGAATCGGGCCTCATCTCATGGCGAGGGGGAAGTCTCATGGTTTTTCTCGAGTTGCGGCGGGAACCTGGGGTATATTCTCGAGTTACGACGGGGATGGCCCTTCCACACACGTGTTTGTTCAACGAAGTCAGGACTCCTGCCTAGTTGCGAGGGACAACTCGGGATTCTCCTCGAGGCTTGGCAGGGCCATTGGGACGCCTCTCCAGCTGACGTGGGAGACCAAGGGTCCCTTTCCACGTGCCACAGGAATCCTGGGACTCCTACCAAGTTTCACGAGGAGTCAGGTATCGTCTCCTTTGGAGGCACTGATCTCCGCGTACCTCTGGAGTTTTCAAAGAATGTGAGGCCTCCGGTCACGATGAGGTGGGGAACTAGGTCTTTCTCTGTGATCTCCACAGGGGATTCAGACATCCTTTCGTCTTGGGAGATGCAAGACGAGCCTGCATTCAAGTCACTGCAGGGATATCCGGCCTTATTTCGAGTCAGGGCATCGCGGTGTCCATTCCACTTGAGGCCGCAAACTCAGGGTCCCTCTCACATACCTAGAGCTGAGAGAAGCCTCCTCTTGAGGTGCTTGAGGTAAGGTGGTTTCCTCTGGAGTCGAAGCCAGGGACTAACCTCTCATCTCGAGTTGATTTTTGGTCCACGGAGCTCTTTCGTGTAGCTGCAGTGACCTCAGGATCCCTCTAGCCTTGAAACAGTGTTCTTGGGGTTTCTCTGGAGTGCCATCAAGGAAATCAAGGCTCCTTTCATGTGTGATGTGCAGCACGGAAATGCTCTGCACGCACTGCAGGGGAATCTGGCCTCATCTCGCGGCGAGAGGGACGTCTCATGGTTTTTCTCGAGTTGCGGCGGGAACCTGGGATATATTCTCGAGTTACGACGGGGATGGCCCTTCCACCCACGTGTTTGTTCAGCGACGTCAGGACTCCTGCCTATTTGGGAGGGACAACTCGGGATTCTCCTCGAGGCTTGGCAGGGCAATTGGGACGCATCTCCAGCTGAGGCGGGAGACCAAGTGTCCCTTTCCACGTGCCACAGGAATCCTGGGACTCCTATCAAGTTTCACGAGGAGTCAGGCATCGTCTCCTTTGGAGGCACTGATCTCCGCGTACCTCTGGAGTTTTCAAAGGATATGAGGCCTCCGGTCGCGATGAGGTGGGGAACTAGGTCTTTCTCTGTGGTCTCCACAGGGGATTCAGACATCCTTTCGTCTTGGGAGATGCAAGACGAGCCTGCATTCAAGTCACTGCAGGGATATCCGGCCTTATTTCGAGTCAGGGCATCGTGGTGTCCATTGGACTTGAGGCCGCAAACTCAGGGTCCCTCTCACATACCTAGAGCTGAGAGAAGCCTCCTCTTGAGGTGCTTGTGGTAAGGTGGTATTCCTCTGGAGTTGAAGCCAGGGACTAATCTCTCATCTCCAGTTGATTTTTGGTCCACGGAGCTCTTTCGTGTTGCTACAGTGACCTCAGGATCTCTCTAGCCTTGAAACAGTGTTCTTGGGGTTTCTCTGGAGTGCCATCAAGGAAATCAAGGCTCCTTTCATGTGTGATGTGCAACACGGAATTGCTCTGCACGCAGTGCAGGGGAATCGGGCCTCATCTCGCGGCGAGGGGGAAGTCTCATGGTTTTTCTCGAGTTGCGGCGGGAACCTGGGGTATATTCTCGAGTTACGACGGGGATGGCCCTTCCACCCACGTGTTTGTTCAGCGACGTCAGGACTCCTGCCTGGTTGTGAGGGACAACTCGGGATTCTCCTCGAGGCTTGGCAGGGCAATTGGGACGCCTCTCCAGGTGAGGCGGGAGACCAAGGGTCCCTTTGCACGTGCCACAGGAATCCTGGGACTCCTATCAAGTTTCACGAGGAGTCAGGCATCGTCTCCTTTGGAGGCACTGATCTCCGTGTACCTCTGGAGTTTTCAAAGGATGTGAGGCCTCCGGTCGCGATGAGGTGGGGAACTAGGTCTTTCTCTATGGTCTCCAAAGGGGATTCAGACATCCTTTCGTCTTGGGAGATGCAAGACGAGCCTGCATTCAAGTCACTGCAGGGATATCCGGCATTATGTCGAGTCAGGGCATCGCAGTGTCCATTCCACTTGAGGCCGCAAACTCAGGGTCCCTCTCACATAGCTAGAGCTGAGAGAAGCCTCCTCTTGAGGTGCTTGTGGTAAGGTGGTATTCCTCTGGAGTCGAAGCCAGGGACTAACCTCTCATCTCGAGTTGATTCTTGGTCCACGGAGCTCTTTCGTGTTGCTACAGTGACCTCAGGATCCCTCTAGCCTTGAAACAGTGTTCTTGGGGTTTCTCTGGAGTGCCATCAAGGTAATCAAGGCTCCTTTCCTGTGTGATGTGCAGCACGGAATTGCTCTGCACGCAGTGCAGGGGAATCTGGCCTCATCTCTCGGCGAGGGGGAAGTCTCATGGTTTTTCCCGAGTTGCGGCGGGATCCTGGGGTATATTCTCGAGTTACGTCGGGGATGGCCCTTCCACACACGAGTTTGTTCAGCGACGGCAGGACACCTGCCTAGTTGCGAGGGAAAACTCGAGAATCTCCTCGAGGCTTGGCAGGGCAATTGGGACGCCTCTCCAGCTGGGGCGGGAGACCAAGGGTCCCTTTCCACGTGCCACAGGAATCCTGGGACTCCTATCAAGTTTCATGAGGAGTCAGGCATCGTCTCCTTTGGAGGCACGGATCTCCGCGTACCTCTGGAGTTTTCAAAGGATGTGAGGCCTCCGGTCGCGATGAGGTGGGGAACTAGGTCTTTCTCTGTGGTCTCCACAGGGGATTCAGACATCCTTTCGTCTTGGGAGATGCAAGACGAGCCTTCATTCAAGTCACTGCAGGGATATCCGGCGTTATTTCGCGTCAGGGCATCGCAGTGTCCATTCCACTTGAGGCCGCAAACTCAGGGTCCCTCTCACATACCTAGAGCTGAGAGAAGCCTTCTCTTGAGGTGCTTGTGGTAAGGTGGTATTCCACTGGAGTCGAAGACAGGGACTAACCTCTCATCTCGTGTTGATTTTTGGTCCACGGAGCTCTTTCTTGTTGCTACAGTGACTTCAGGATCCCTCTAGCCTTGAAACAGTGTTCTTGGGGTTTTTCTGGAGTGCCATCAAGGAAATCAAGGCTCCTTTCATGTTTGATGTGCAATACGGAATTGCTTTGAATGCAGTGCAGGGGAATCGGGCCTCATCTTGCGGCGAGGGGGAAGTCTCATGGTTTTTCTCGAGTTGCGGCGGGAACCTGGGGTATATTCTCGAGTTACGACGGGGATGGCCCTTCCACACACGTGTTTGTTCAGTGACGTCAGGACTCCTGCCTAGTTGCGAGGGACAACTCGGGATTCTCCTCGAGGCTTGGCAGGGCAATTGGGACGCCTCTCCAGCTGAGGCGGGAGACCAAGGGTCCCTTTCCACGTGCCACAGGAATCCTGGGACTCCTATCAAGATTCACGAGGAGTCAGGCATCGTCTCCTTTGGAGGCACTGATCTCCGCGTACCTCTGGAGTTTTCAAAGGATGTGAGGCCTCCGGTCGCGATGAGGTGGGGAACTAGGTCTTTCTCTGTGGTCTCCACAGGTGATTCAGACATCCTTTCGTCTTGGGAGATGCAAGACGAGCCTACATTCAAGTCAGTGCAGGGATATCCGGCCTTATGTCGAGTCAGGGCATCGCGGTGTCCATTCCACTTGAGGCCACAAACTCAGGGTCCCTCTCACATACCTACAGCTGAGAGAAGCCTCCTCTTGAGGTGCTTGTGGTAAGGTGGTATTCCTCTGGAGTCGAAGCCAGGGACTACCTTCTTATCTCGAGTTGATTTTTGGTCCACAGAGCTCTTTCGTGTTGCTACAGTGACCTCAGGATCCCTCTAGCCTTGAAAGAGTGTTCTTGGGGTTTCTCTGGAGTGCCATCAAGGAAATCAAGGCTCCTTTCATGTGTGATGTGCACCACGGAATTGCTCTGCACGCAGTGCAGGGGAATCGGGCCTCATCTCGCGGCGAGGGGGACGTCTCATTGTTTTTCTCGAGTTGCGGCGGGAACCTGGGCTATATTCTCGAGTTACGACGGTGATGGACCTTCCACACACATGTTTGTTCAGCGACGTCAGGACTCCTGCCTAGTTGTGAGGGACAACTCGGGATTCTCCTCGAGTCTTGGGAGGGCAATTGGGACGCCTCTCCAGCTGAGGCGGGAGACCAAGGGTCCCTTTCCACGTGCCACAGGAATCCTGGGACTCCTATCAAGTTTCACGAGGAGTCAGGCATCGTCTCCTTTGGAGTCACTGATCTCCGCGTACCTCTGGAGTTTTCAAAGGATGTGAGGCCTCCGGTCGGGATGAGGTGGGGAACTAGGTCTTTCTCTGTGGTCTCCACAGGGGATTCAGACATTCTTTCGTCTTGGGAGGTGCAAGACGAGCCTGCATTCAAGTCACTGCAGGGATATGCAGCCTTAATTCGAGACAGGGAATCGCGGTCTCCATTCCACTTGAGGCCGCAAACTCAGGGTCCCTCTCACATACGTAGAGCTGAGAGAAGCCTCCTCTTGAGGAGCTTGTGGTAAGGTGGTATTCCTCTGGAGTCGAAGCCACGGACTAACCTCTCATCTCGAGTTGATTTTTGGTCCACGGAGCTCTTTTGTGTTGCTACAGTGACCTCAGGATCCCTATAGCCTTGAAACACTGCTCTTGGGGTTTCTCTGGAGTGCCATCAAGGAAATCAAGGCTCCTTTCTTGTGTGATGTGCAACATGGAATTGCTCTGCACGCAGTGCAGGGGAATCGGGCCTCATCTCATGGCGAGGGGGAAGTCTCATGGTTTTTCTCGAGTTGCGGCGGGAACCTGGGGTATATTCTCGAGTTACGACGGGGATGGCCCTTCCACACACGTGTTTGTTCAACGAAGTCAGGACTCCTGCCTAGTTGCGAGGGACAACTCGGGATTCTCCTCGAGGCTTGGCAGGGCCATTGGGACGCCTCTCCAGCTGACGTGGGAGACCAAGGGTCCCTTTCCACGTGCCACAGGAATCCTGGGACTCCTACCAAGTTTCACGAGGAGTCAGGTATCGTCTCCTTTGGAGGCACTGATCTCCGCGTACCTCTGGAGTTTTCAAAGAATGTGAGGCCTCCGGTCACGATGAGGTGGGGAACTAGGTCTTTCTCTGTGATCTCCACAGGGGATTCAGACATCCTTTCGTCTTGGGAGATGCAAGACGAGCCTGCATTCAAGTCACTGCAGGGATATCCGGCCTTATTTCGAGTCAGGGCATCGCGGTGTCCATTCCACTTGAGGCCGCAAACTCAGGGTCCCTCTCACATACCTAGAGCTGAGAGAAGCCTCCTCTTGAGGTGCTTGAGGTAAGGTGGTTTCCTCTGGAGTCGAAGCCAGGGACTAACCTCTCATCTCGAGTTGATTTTTGGTCCACGGAGCTCTTTCGTGTAGCTGCAGTGACCTCAGGATCCCTCTAGCCTTGAAACAGTGTTCTTGGGGTTTCTCTGGAGTGCCATCAAGGAAATCAAGGCTCCTTTCATGTGTGATGTGCAGCACGGAAATGCTCTGCACGCACTGCAGGGGAATCTGGCCTCATCTCGCGGCGAGAGGGACGTCTCATGGTTTTTCTCGAGTTGCGGCGGGAACCTGGGGTATATTCTCGAGTTACGACGGGGATGGCCCTTCCACCCACGTGTTTGTTCAGCGACGTCAGGACTCCTGGCTATTTGCGAGGGACAACTCGGGATTCTCCTCGAGGCTTGGCAGGGCAATTGGGACGCATCTCCAGCTGAGGCGGGAGACCAAGTGTCCCTTTCCACGTGCCACAGGAATCCTGGGACTCCTATCAAGTTTCACGAGGAGTCAGGCATCGTCTCCTTTGGAGGCACTGATCTCCGCGTACCTCTGGAGTTTTCAAAGGATGTGAGTCCTCCGGTCGCGATGAGGTGGGGAACTAGGTCTTTCTCTGTGGTCTCCACAGGGGATTCAGACATCCTTTCGTCTTGGAAGATGCAAGACGAGCCTGCATTCAAGTCACTGCAGGGATATCCGGCCTTATTTCGAGTCAGGGCATCGTGGTGTCCAGTGGACTTGAGGCCGCAAACTCAGGGTCCCTCTCACATACCTAGAGCTGAGAGAAGCCTCCTCTTGAGGTGCTTGTGGTAAGGTGGTATTCCTCTGGAGTTGAAGCCAGGGACTAATCTCTCATCTCCAGTTGATTTTTGGTCCACGGAGCTCTTTCGTGTTGCTACAGTGACCTCAGGATCTCTCTAGCCTTGAAACAGTGTTCTTGGGGTTTCTCTGGAGTGCCATCAAGGAAATCAAGGCTCCTTTCATGTGTGATGTGCAACACGGAATTGCTCTGCACGCAGTGCAGGGGAATCGGGCCTCATCTCGCGGCGAGGGGGAAGTCTCATGGTTTTTCTCGAGTTGCGGCGGGAACCTGGGGTATATTCTCGAGTTACGACGGGGATGGCCCTTCCAGCCACGTGTTTGTTCAGCGACGTCAGGACTCCTGCCTAGTTGTGAGGGACAACTCGGGATTCTCCTCGAGGCTTGGCAGGGCAATTGGGACGCCTCTCCAGCTGAGGCGGGAGACCAAGGGTCCCTTTCCACGTGCCACAGGAATCCTGGGACTCCTATCAAGTTTCACGAGGAGTCAGGCATCGTCTCCTTTGGAGGCACTGATCTCCGCGTACCTCTGGAGTTTTCAAAGGATGTGAGGCCTCCGGTCGCGATGAGGTGGGGAACTAGGTCTTTCTCTATGGTCTCCAAAGGGGATTCAGACATCCTTTCGTCTTGGGAGATGCAAGACGAGCCTGCATTCAAGTCACTGCAGGGATATCCGGCATTATGTCGAGTCAGGGCATCGCAGTGTCCATTCCACTTGAGGCCGCAAACTCAGGGTCCCTCTCACATAGCTAGAGCTGAGAGAAGCGTCCTCTTGAGGTGCTTGTGGTAAGGTGGTATTCCTCTGGAGTCGAAGCCAGGGACTAACCTCTCATCTCGAGTTGATTCTTGGTCCACGGAGCTCTTTCGTGTTGCTACAGTGACCTCAGGATCCCTCTAGCCTTGAAACAGTGTTCTTGGGGTTTCTCTGGAGTGCCATCAAGGTAATCAAGGCTCCTTTCCTGTGTGATGTGCAGCACGGAATTGCTCTGCACGCAGTGCAGGGGAATCTGGCCTCATCTCTCGGCGAGGGGGAAGTCTCATGGTTTTTCCCGAGTTGCGGCGGGATCCTGGGGTATATTCTCGAGTTACGTCGGGGATGGCCCTTCCACACACGAGTTTGTTCAGCGACGGCAGGACACCTGCCTAGTTGCGAGGGAAAACTCGAGAATCTCCTCGAGGCTTGGCAGGGCAATTGGGACGCCTCTCCAGCTGGGGCGGGAGACCAAGGGTCCCTTTCCACGTGCCACAGGAATCCTGGGACTCCTATCAAGTTTCATGAGGAGTCAGGCATCGTCTCCTTTGGAGGCACGGATCTCCGCGTACCTCTGGAGTTTTCAAAGGATGTGAGGCCTCCGGTCGCGATGAGGTGGGGAACTAGGTCTTTCTCTGTGGTCTCCACAGGGGATTCAGACATCCTTTCGTCTTGGGAGATGCAAGACGAGCCTTCATTCAAGTCACTGCAGGGATATCCGGCGTTATTTCGCGTCAGGGCATCGCAGTGTCCATTCCACTTGAGGCCGCAAACTCAGGGTCCCTCTCACATACCTAGAGCTGAGAGAAGCCTTCTCTTGAGGTGCTTGTGGTAAGGTGGTATTCCACTGGAGTCGAAGACAGGAACTAACCTCTCATCTCGTGTTGATTTTTGGTCCACGGAGCTCTTTCTTGTTGCTACAGTGACTTCAGGATCCCTCTAGCCTTGAAACAGTGTTCTTGGGGTTTCTCTGGAGTGCCATCAAGGAAATCAAAGCTCCTTTCATGTTTGATGTGCAACACGGAATTGCTCTGCACGCAGTGCAGGGGAATCGGGCCTCATCTCGCGGCGAGGGGGAAGTCTCATGGTTTTTCTCGAGTTGTGCCGGGAACCAGGGGTATATTCTCGAGTTACGACGGGGATGGCCCTTCCACACACGTGTTTGTTCAACGACGTCAGGACTCCTGCCTAGTTGCGAGGGACAACTCGGGATTCTCCTCGAGGCTTGGCAGGGCAATTGGGACGCCTCTCCAGGTGAGGCGGGAGACCAAGTGTCCCTTTCCACGTGCAACACGAATCCTGGGACTCCTATCAAGTTTCACGAGGAGTCAGGCATCGTCTCCTTTGGAGGCACTGATCTCCGCGTATCTCTGGAGTTTTCAAAGGATGTGAGGCCTCCGGTCGCGATGAGGTGGGGAACTAGGTCTTTCTCTGTGGTCTCCACAGGGGATTCAGACATCCTTTCGTCTTGGAAGATGCAAGACGAGCCTGCATTCAAGTCACTGCAGGGATATCCGGCCTTATTTCGAGTCAGGGCATCGTGGTGTCCATTGGACTTGAGGCCGCAAACTCAGGGTCCCTCTCACATACCTAGAGCTGAGAGAAGCCTCCTCTTGAGGTGCTTGTGGTAAGGTGGTATTCCTCTGGAGTTGAAGCCAGGGACTAACATCTCATCTCCAGTTGATTTTTGGTCCACGGAGCTCTTTCGTGTTGCTACAGTGACCTCAGGATCTCTCTAGCCTTGAAACAGTGTTCTTGGGGTTTCTCTGGAGTGCCATCAAGGAAATCAAGGCTCCTTTCATGTGTGATGTGCAACACGGAATTGCTCTGCACGCAGTGCAGGGGAATCGGGCCTCATCTCGCGGCGAGGGGGAAGTCTCATGGTTTTTCTCGAGTTGCGGCGGGAACCTGGGGTATATTCTCGAGTTACGACGGGGATGGCCCTTCCACCCACGTGTTTGTTCAGCGACGTCAGGACTCCTGCCTAGTTGTGAGGGACAACTCGGGATTCTCCTCGAGGCTTGGCAGGGCAATTGGGACGCCTCTCCAGCTGAGGCGGGAGACCAAGGGTCCCTTTCCACGTGCCACAGGAATCCTGGGACTCCTATCAAGTTTCACGAGGAGTCAGGCATCGTCTCCTTTGGAGGCACTGATCTCCGCGTACCTCTGGAGTTTTCAAAGGATGTGAGGCCTCCGGTCGCGATGAGGTGGGGAACTAGGTCTTTCTCTATGGCCTCCAAAGGGGATTCAGACATCCTTTCGTCTTGGGAGATGCAAGACGAGCCTGCATTAGTCACTGCAGGGATATCCGGCATTATGTCGAGTCAGGGCATCGCAGTGTCCATTCCACTTGAGGCCGAAAACTCAGGGTCCCTCTCACATAGCTAGAGCTGAGAGAAGCCTCCTCTTGAGGTGCTTGTGGTAAGGTGGTATTCCTCTGGAGTCGAAGCCAGGGACTAACCTCTCATCTCGAGTTGATTCTTGGTCCACGGAGCTCTTTCGTGTTGCTACAGTGACCTCAGGATCCCTCTAGCCTTGAAACAGTGTTCTTGGGGTTTCTCTGGAGTGCCATCAAGGTAATCAAGGCTCCTTTCCTGTGTGATGTGCAGCACGGAATTGCTCTGCACGCAGTGCAGGGGAATCTGGCCTCATCTCTCGGCGAGGGGGAAGTCTCATGGTTTTTCTCGAGTTGCGGCGGGATCCTGGGGTATATTCTCGAGTTACGTCGGGGATGGCCCTTCCACACACGAGTTTGTTCAGCGACGGCAGGACTCCTGCCTAGTTGCGAGGGAAAACTCGAGAATCTCCTCGAGGCTTGGCAGGGCAATTGGGACGCCTCTCCAGCTGGGGCGGGAGACCAAGGGTCCCTTTCCACGTGCCACAGGAATCCTGGGACTCCTATCAAGTTTCACGAGGAGTCAGGCATCGTCTCCTTTGGAGGCACTGATCTCCGCGTACCTCTGGAGTTTTCAAAGGATGTGAGGCCTCCGGTCGCGATGAGGTGGGGAACTAGGTCTTTCTCTGTGGTCTCCACAGGGGATTCAGACATCCTTTCATCTTGGGAGATGCAAGACGAGCCTTCATTCAAGTCACTGCAGGGATATCCGGCGTTATTTCACGTCAGGGCATCACAGTGTCCATTCCACTTGAGGCCGCAAACTCAGGGTCCCTCTCACATACCTAGAGCTGAGAGAAGCCTCCTCTTGAGGTGCTTGTGGTAAGGTGGTATTCCACTGGAGTCGAAGACAGGGACTACCCTCTCATCTCGTGTTGATTTTTGGTCCACGGAGCTCTTTCTTGTTGCTACAGTGACTTCAGGATCCCTCTAGCCTTGAAACAGTGTTCTTGCGGTTTCTCTGGAGTGCCATCAAGGAAATCAAGGCTCCTTTCATGTTTGATGTGCAATACGGAATTGCTTTGAATGCAGTGCAGGGGAATCGGGACTCATCTTGCGGCGAGGGGGAAGTCTCATGGTTTTTCTCGAGTTGCGGCGGGAACCTGGGGTATATTCTCGAGTTACGACGGGGATGGCCCTTCCACCCACGTGTTTGTTCAGTGACGTCAGGACTCCTGCCTAGTTGCGAGGGACAACTCGGGATTCTCCTCGAGGCTTGGCAGGGCAATTGGGACGCCTCTCCAGCTGAGGCGGGAGACCAAGGGTCCCTTTCCACGTGCCACAGGAATCCTGGGACTCCTATCAAGATTCACGAGGAGTCAGGCATCGTCTCCTTTGGAGGCACTGATCTCCGAGTACCTCTGGAGTTTTCAAAGGATGTGAGGCCTCCGGTCGCGATGAGGTGGGGAACTAGGTCTTTCTCTGTGGTCTCCACAGGGGATTCAGACATCCTTTCGTCTTGGGAGATGCAAGACGAGCCTACATTCAAGTCAGTGCAGTGATATCCGGCCTTATGTCGAGTCAGGGCATCGCGGTGTCCATTCCACTTGAGGCCACAAACTCAGGGTCCCTCTCACATACCTACAGCTGAGAGAAGCCTCCTCTTGAGGTGCTTGTGGTAAGGTGGTATTCCTCTGGAGTCGAAGCCAGGGACTACCTCCTTATCTCGAGTTGATTTTTGGTCCACAGAGCTCTTTCGTGTTGTTACAGTGACCTCAGGATCCCTCTAGCCTTGAAAGAGTGTTCTTGGGGTTTCTCTGGAGTGCCATCAAGGAAATCAAGGCTCCTTTCATGTGTGATGTGCACCACGGAATTGCTCTGCACGCAGTGCAGGGGAATCGGGCCTCATCTCGCGGCGAGGGGGACGTCTCATTGTTTTTCTCGAGTTGCGGCGGGAACCTGGGCTATATTCTCGAGTTACGACGGTGATGGACCTTCCACACACATGTTTGTTCAGCGACGTCAGGACTCCTGCCTAGTTGTGAGGGACAACTCGGGATTCTCCTCGAGTCTTGGGAGGGCAATTGGGACGCCTCTCCAGCTGAGGCGGGAGACCAAGGGTCCCTTTCCACGTGCCACAGGAATCCTGGGACTCCTATCAAGTTTCACGAGGAGTCAGGCATCGTCTCCTTTGGAGTCACTGATCTCCGCGTACCTCTGGAGTTTTCAAAGGATGTGAGGCCTCCGGTCGGGATGAGGTGGGGAACTAGGTCTTTCTCTGTGGTCTCCACAGGGGATTCAGACATTCTTTCGTCTTGGGAGGTGCAAGACGAGCCTGCATTCAAGTCACTGCAGGGATATGCAGCCTTAATTCGAGACAGGGAATCGCGGTCTCCATTCCACTTGAGGCCGCAAACTCAGGGTCCCTCTCACATACGTAGAGCTGAGAGAAGCCTCCTCTTGAGGAGCTTGTGGTAAGGTGGTATTCCTCTGGAGTCGAAGCCACGGACTAACCTCTCATCTCGAGTTGATTTTTGGTCCACGGAGCTCTTTTGTGTTGCTACAGTGACCTCAGGATCCCTATAGCCTTGAAACACTGCTCTTGGGGTTTCTCTGGAGTGCCATCAAGGAAATCAAGGCTCCTTTCTTGTGTGATGTGCAACATGGAATTGCTCTGCACGCAGTGCAGGGGAATCGGGCCTCATCTCATGGCGAGGGGGAAGTCTCATGGTTTTTCTCGAGTTGCGGCGGGAACCTGGGGTATATTCTCGAGTTACGACGGGGATGGCCCTTCCACACACGTGTTTGTTCAACGAAGTCAGGACTCCTGCCTAGTTGCGAGGGACAACTCGGGATTCTCCTCGAGGCTTGGCAGGGCCATTGGGACGCCTCTCCAGCTGACGTGGGAGACCAAGGGTCCCTTTCCACGTGCCACAGGAATCCTGGGACTCCTACCAAGTTTCACGAGGAGTCAGGTATCGTCTCCTTTGGAGGCACTGATCTCCGCGTACCTCTGGAGTTTTCAAAGAATGTGAGGCCTCCGGTCACGATGAGGTGGGGAACTAGGTCTTTCTCTGTGATCTCCACAGGGGATTCAGACATCCTTTCGTCTTGGGAGATGCAAGACGAGCCTGCATTCAAGTCACTGCAGGGATATCCGGCCTTATTTCGAGTCAGGGCATCGCGGTGTCCATTCCACTTGAGGCCGCAAACTCAGGGTCCCTCTCACATACCTAGAGCTGAGAGAAGCCTCCTCTTGAGGTGCTTGAGGTAAGGTGGTTTCCTCTGGAGTCGAAGCCAGGGACTAACCTCTCATCTCGAGTTGATTTTTGGTCCACGGAGCTCTTTCGTGTAGCTGCAGTGACCTCAGGATCCCTCTAGCCTTGAAACAGTGTTCTTGGGGTTTCTCTGGAGTGCCATCAAGGAAATCAAGGCTCCTTTCATGTGTGATGTGCAGCACGGAAATGCTCTGCACGCACTGCAGGGGAATCTGGCCTCATCTCGCGGCGAGAGGGACGTCTCATGGTTTTTCTCGAGTTGCGGCGGGAACCTGGGGTATATTCTCGAGTTACGACGGGGATGGCCCTTCCACACACGTGTTTGTTCAGCGACGTCAGGACTCCTGCCTATTTGCGAGGGACAACTCGGGATTCTCCTCGAGGCTTGGCAGGGCAATTGGGACGCATCTCCAGCTGAGGCGGGAGACCAAGTGTCCCTTTCCACGTGCCACAGGAATCCTGGGACTCCTATCAAGTTTCACGAGGAGTCAGGCATCGTCTCCTTTGGAGGCACTGATCTCCGCGTACCTCTGGAGTTTTCAAAGGATATGAGGCCTCCGGTCGCGATGAGGTGGGGAACTAGGTCTTTCTCTGTGGTCTCCACAGGGGATTCAGACATCCTTTCGTCTTGGAAGATGCAAGACGAGCCTGCATTCAAGTCACTGCAGGGATATCCGGCCTTATTTCGAGTCAGGGCATCGTGGTGTCCATTCCACTTGAGGCCGCAAACTCAGGGTCCCTCTCACATACCTAGAGCTGAGAGAAGCCTCCTCTTGAGGTGCTTGTGGTAAGGTGGTATTCCTCTGGAGTTGAAGCCAGGGACTAATCTCTCATCTCCAGTTGATTTTTGGTCCACGCAGCTCTTTCGTGTTGCTACAGTGACCTCAGGATCTCTCTAGCCTTGAAACAGTGTTCTTGGGGTTTCTCTGGAGTGCCATCAAGGAAATCAAGGCTCCTTTCATGTGTGATGTGCAACACGGAATTGCTCTGCACGCAGTGCAGGGGAATCGGGCCTCATCTCGCGGCGAGGGGGAAGTCTCATGGTTTTTCTCGAGTTGCGGCGGGAACCTGGGGTATATTCTCGAGTTACGACGGGGATGGCCCTTCCACCCACGTGTTTGTTCAGCGACGTCAGGACTCCTGCCTAGTTGTGAGGGACAACTCGGGATTCTCCTCGAGGCTTGGCAGGGCAATTGGGACGCCTCTCCAGGTGAGGCGGGAGACCAAGGGTCCCTTTCCACGTGCCACAGGAATCCTGGGACTCCTATCAAGTTTCACGAGGAGTCAGGCATCGTCTCCTTTGGAGGCACTGATCTCCGCGTATCTCTGGAGTTTTCAAAGGATGTGAGGCCTCCGGTCGCGATGAGGTGGGGAACTAGGTCTTTCTCTGTGGTCTCCACAGGGGATTCAGACATCCTTTCGTCTTGGAAGATGCAAGACGAGCCTGCATTCAAGTCACTGCAGGGATATCCGGCCTTATTTCGAGTCAGGGCATCGTGGTGTCCATTGGACTTGAGGCCGCAAACTCAGGGTCCCTCTCACATACCTAGAGCTGAGAGAAGCCTCCTCTTGAGGTGCTTGTGGTAAGGTGGTATTCCTCTGGAGTTGAAGCCAGGGACTAACCTCTCATCTCCAGTTGATTTTTGGTCCACGGAGCTCTTTCGTGTTGCTACAGTGACCTCAGGATCTCTCTAGCCTTGAAACAGTGTTCTTGGGGTTTCTCTGGAGTGCCATCAAGGAAATCAAGGCTCCTTTCATGTGTGATGTGCAACACGGAATTGCTCTGCACGCAGTGCAGGGGAATCGGGCCTCATCTCGCGGCGAGGGGGAAGTCTCATGGTTTTTCTCGAGTTGCGGCGGGAACCTGGGGTATATTCTCGAGTTACGACGGGGATGGCCCTTCCACCCACGTGTTTGTTCAGCGACGTCAGGACTCCTGCCTAGTTGTGAGGGACAACTCGGGATTCTCCTCGAGGCTTGGCAGGGCAATTGGGACGCCTCTCCAGCTGAGGCGGGAGACCAAGGGTCCCTTTCCACGTGCCACAGGAATCCTGGGACTCCTATCAAGTTTCACGAGGAGTCAGGCATCGTCTCCTTTGGAGGCACTGATCTCCGCGTACCTCTGGAGTTTTCAAAGGATGTGAGGCCTCCGGTCGCGATGAGGTGGGGAACTAGGTCTTTCTCTATGGTCTCCAAAGGGGATTCAGACATCCTTTCGTCTTGGGAGATGCAAGACGAGCCTGCATTAGTCACTGCAGGGATATCCGGCATTATGTCGAGTCAGGGCATCGCAGTGTCCATTCCACTTGAGGCCGCAAACTCAGGGTCCCTCTCACATAGCTAGAGCTGAGAGAAGCCTCCTCTTGAGGTGCTTGTGGTAAGGTGGTATTCCTCTGGAGTCGAAGCCAGGGACTAACCTCTCATCTCGAGTTGATTCTTGGTCCACGGAGCTCTTTCGTGTTGCTACAGTGACCTCAGGATCCCTCTAGCCTTGAAACAGTGTTCTTGGGGTTTCTCTGGAGTGCCATCAAGGTAATCAAGGCTCCTTTCCTGTGTGATGTGCAGCACGGAATTGCTCTGCACGCAGTGCAGGGGAATCTGGCCTCATCTCTCGGCGAGGGGGAAGTCTCATGGTTTTTCTCGAGTTGCGGCGGGATCCTGGGGTATATTCTCGAGTTACGTCGGGGATGGCCCTTCCACACACGAGTTTGTTCAGCGACGGCAGGACTCCTGCCTAGTTGCGAGGGAAAACTCGAGAATCTCCTCGAGGCTTGGCAGGGCAATTGGGACGCCTCTCCAGCTGGGGCGGGAGACCAAGGGTCCCTTTCCACGTGCCACAGGAATCCTGGGACTCCTATCAAGTTTCACGAGGAGTCAGGCATCGTCTCCTTTGGAGGCACTGATCTCCGCGTACCTCTGGAGTTTTCAAAGGATGTGAGGCCTCCGGTCGCGATGAGGTGGGGAACTAGGTCTTTCTCTGTGGTCTCCACAGGGGATTCAGACATCCTTTCATCTTGGGAGATGCAAGACGAGCCTTCATTCAAGTCACTGCAGGGATATCCGGCGTTATTTCGCGTCAGGGCATCGCAGTGTCCATTCCACTTGAGGCCGCAAACTCAGGGTCCCTCTCACATACCTAGAGCTGAGAGAAGCCTCCTCTTGAGGTGCTTGTGGTAAGGTGGTATTCCACTGGAGTCGAAGACAGGGACTAACCTCTCATCTCGTGTTGATTTTTGGTCCACGGAGCTCTTTCTTGTTGCTACAGTGACTTCAGGATCCCTCTAGCCTTGAAACAGTGTTCTTGGGGTTTCTCTGGAGTGCCATCAAGGAAATCAAGGCTCCTTTCATGTTTGATGTGCAATACGGAATTGCTTTGAATGCAGTGCAGGGGAATCGGGCCTCATCTTGCGGCGAGGGGGAAGTCTCATGGTTTTTCTCGAGTTGCGGCGGGAACCTGGGGTATATTCTCGAGTTACGACGGGGATGGCCCTTCCACCCACGTGTTTGTTCAGTGACGTCAGGACTCCTGCCTAGTTGCGAGGGACAACTCGGGATTCTCCTCGAGGCTTGGCAGGGCAATTGGGACGCCTCTCCAGCTGAGGCGGGAGACCAAGGGTCCCTTTCCACGTGCCACAGGAATCCTGGGACTCCTATCAAGATTCACGAGGAGTCAGGCATCGTCTCCTTTGGAGGCACTGATCTCCGAGTACCTCTGGAGTTTTCAAAGGATGTGAGGCCTCCGGTCGCGATGAGGTGGGGAACTAGGTCTTTCTCTGTGGTCTCCACAGGGGATTCAGACATCCTTTCGTCTTGGGAGATGCAAGACGAGCCTACATTCAAGTCAGTGCAGTGATATCCGGCCTTATGTCGAGTCAGGGCATCGCGGTGTCCATTCCACTTGAGGCCACAAACTCAGGGTCCCTCTCACATACCTACAGCTGAGAGAAGCCTCCTCTTGAGGTGCTTGTGGTAAGGTGGTATTCCTCTGGAGTCGAAGCCAGGGACTACCTCCTTATCTCGAGTTGATTTTTGGTCCACAGAGCTCTTTCGTGTTGTTACAGTGACCTCAGGATCCCTCTAGCCTTGAAAGAGTGTTCTTGGGGTTTCTCTGGAGTGCCATCAAGGAAATCAAGGCTCCTTTCATGTGTGATGTGCAC